>NW_018391983.1:34028-35222 GCF_900095145.1 Mus pahari | reverse complement strand
GCCAGACAGAGCCCTCCCGGTTGACCACCTCTCCTCTGGCGGGGAAGGTGCCCAGATGTCCAGAGCCTGATACAGGGTCGGTCCCAGAAGCTAGATTGTTTCTGTNTGTCCCAAAGCTGTGTAGCTTCTGTAGTCCACACTGTCACCAGTGCAGACTGGAGCCTGAGCAAACCGGAGCAAAGATGGCTCCCTTACCAGCTCAGGCAGTGAGAGCGCTCCCGGGCGGACACCTCGAAACATTTTCAAGATGGGTAGAAGCATACCCTACAAAAAAGGAGACTACCAACATAATGAAAAAGAAGTTTCTAGAAGACATCATACCCAGGTATAGTTTGCTTACCCTCCTTGAGTCTGACAATGGACCAGCCTTCATCTCTCAGATAAATAAACCTCTAACATAGGTTCTGGGAAATAATTGAAAATAACATTGTACATAGAGACAGGACAAATAGAGAGGATAAATCAGACCCTAAAGGTGTCCTTGACCAAATTAACCCTTAAAAGTTTTGGAGACTGGAGGAGCGACATCTACCTTTGCCTTATGTAAGGTCTCACCGCCTTTGAGATCCTATATGAGAGGCCCTCTCCCATGCTGCCTATCCTCCAGTCTGATATTTTAGCAGAATATGACCAAAATAAGCTAATGAGCCCTCTTAGGTTTGGAGGAATTCAAGAGAAATGTAGAGCATCTCCATAGATGACACAGATAGAAAGATTTTTTAAAAAGGGATAGCAGTTTAGTTACAGGATTAGGCTTTAACATAGATGTTTTGTATATAGTTAAGTAAATGAAGAAAATATCTAATAAAAAATTGAAAAAAAAAGAAAATAATATTACCTTGTTGAGCTAACAGGATTGTTACTTGGCTTACACCTCCAGTTTCTCTATTGGTAGAGATATTAGATAATTGATGTGGTTATCAGACTATTTAACATTGAATCAACTTGTAAGGTCTGAAATTCATTACTTAACTTTTGAGTAGTTAATCTAATTACGGACTGTAGCCAATTAATATATACTAGCAATTTTTGGAAATCATTAAGAGTTTGTAATTGATGTCTTCTAATAGATATTTCTGTGGCTGGGTTTTCTGAAGACCTATATTACCACCTAGAATGTTGATAAAATCTCCTTTTTGTATATATATATATATATATATATATATATATATATATATATATATATATATATAT
>NW_018391983.1:7569-34012 GCF_900095145.1 Mus pahari | reverse complement strand
ATATATATATTTTTTTTTTGAGACAGGGTTTCTCTGTATAACCCTGGCTGTCCTGGAACTCACTTTGTAGACCAGGCTGGTCTCGAACTCAGAAATCCACCTGTCTCTGCCTCCCAAGTGCTGGGATTAAAGGCGTGTGCCACCACTGCCCAGCTCCTTTTTGTATTTTATTTTTAATATTTTATTTATTTATTTATTTTGTCTGTTTTGTTTTTTGAGACAGGGTTTTTCTGTGCAGCTCTGGCTGTCCTGGAACTCACTTTGTAGACCAGGCTGGCCTCGAACTCAGAAATCCGCCTGCCTCTGCCTCCTTTTTGTATTTTTTAAGAGCACTTTTACCCAACAAGGCAAAATTATCTTTACTTCAACAAGTTTTTTTGGAGTGTATCTGTATTAGAATTACCCATCAAGATATCATCCATATAGTGATAAATTATAGATTGAGGAAACTGTTTGCAAATTAACTGTAATGGATGTTGAGCAAAGTATTGACAAAAAATGGGGCTGTTTAACATTCCTTGTGGCAAGACCTTCCACCTATATCTTTTTCTTCTTTTTTTCTTTCTTTCTTTATTAGATGTTTTCTTCATTTACATTTCAAACGCTATCCCCTTTCCTAGTTTCCTCTCCGAAAATCCCCTATACCCTCCCCTGGCTCTGCTCCCCAACCCACCCACTTCCACTTCCTCGCCCCGGTCTTCCCCTGTACTGAGTCATCTTCGCATCTTTTGGGTATATGCCCAGAAATGATATAGCTGGGTCCTCAGGTAATACTATATCCAATTTTCTGAGGAACTGCCAGACTGATTTCCAGAGTGGTTGTACCTGCTTGCAATCCCACCAGCAATAGAGGAGTGTTCCTCTTTCTCAACATCCTTTCTAGCATCCGCTGTCACCTGAGTTTTTGATCTTAGCCATTCTGACTGGTGTGAGGTGGAATCTCAGGGTTGTTTTGATTTGCATTTCCCTGATGATCAAGGATGATGAACATTTCTTTAGGTGCTTCTTAGCCATTCAGTATTTCTCAGTTGAGAATTTTTTGTTTAGCTTTGCACCCCACCTTTTAATAGGGTTATTTGATGCTCTGGAGCCTAACTTTTGAATTCTTCGTATATATTGGATATTAGCCCTCTATCACATGTAGAATTGGTAGATTTCTTTTCCCAATCTGTTGGTTGCTGTTTTGTCCTATTGACAGTGTCCTTTGCCTTATGGAAGCTTTGCAATTTTATGAGATCCCATTTGTCAATTCTTGATTTGACAGTGTAAGCCATTGGTGTTATGTTCAGGAAAATTTCCCCTGTACCCATGTGCTCTTGCCCACTTTCTCTTCTACTAGTTTCAGTGTATCTGGTTTTATGTGGAGGTCCTTTATCCACTTGGACTTGAGCTTTATACAGGGAGATAAGAATGAATCAATTTGCAATCTTCTCCATGCTGACTGCCAGTTGAAATAGCATCATTTGTTGAAAATGCTGCCTTTTTTCCAGTGGATGGTTTTAGCTCCTTTGTCAAAGATCAAGTGACCATATGTGTGTGGGTTCATTTCTGGGTCTTCAATTCTATTCCATTGATCTACCTGTCTGTCGCTGTACCAGTACCATGCGCTTTTTATCACAATTGCTCTGCAATACAGCTTAAGGTCAGGGATGATGATTCCCTCAGAAGTTCTTTTATTGTTGAGAATAGTTTTTGCTATCCTGGGCCTTTTGTTATTCCAAATTGCTCTTTCTAACTCTATGAAGAATTAATTTGGAATTTTGGTGGGGATTGCATAAATCTGTAGATTGCTTTCAGCAGGATGGCCATTTGTACTACATTAATCCTGCCAATCTGTGAGCATAGGAGATCTTTCTATCTCTGAGTTCTTCTTCAATGTCTTTCTTCAGGGACTGGAAGTTCTTATCATACAGATCTTTCACTTGCTTGGTTAGAGTCACACAAAGGTATATAATATTATTTGTGACTATTATGAAGGGTGTTATTTTCATAATTTCTTTCTCAGCCTGTTTATCCTTTGAGTAGAAGAAGGCTGCTGATTTGTTTGAGTTAATTTTATATCCAGTCACTTTACTGAAGTTTTTTTTTTATCATCTTTAGAAGTTCTCTAGTGAAATTTTGGGATCACTTAAGTATAGGATCATATCACCTGCAAATAGTGATATTTTGACTTCTACTTGGGTGCTAACTCTGCCAGTAGTCCCACAGACCCCAGAGGAGGCTCCACTCCTAGGTTTCTAGCACGCCCAGGATCTTAGGCGCAGGGGTGAGTAGAACACAACATCTCTTCCAATACCACCAGGAGTAATGAGACCAACAGTATTCAGGGATACAGGAACCCCTCCTGACTGGTGGTTTGGGTTCTTTCTAGTCTGCCCTGGTTTTCCTTGAGTGCAAACTCAGCAGCCAGTCTCACAGCCCTCAGAGGAGTCTCCACTCTGAGGCTCTCTAGCATACCCAGGATCACAAGGTCACAGGATCACAGGATCCTAGGATCCCAGGACCTTGGTCACACCAGGATCTCAGGGTCACAGAGGTAGCTTAAACCAGGAACCCTGACATACCCAGAGTCTCAGGATCACAGGATCCCTGAATCACAGAATCACAGAGACAGCTGAATGATGAGGAGTTCTGACTTAACCAGGTTACAGGAAGGACAGGCTCAGTCAGATATAGCGAGGGCAGGGAGCACTAGAGATAATCAGATGGTGGGAGGCAAGAGTAAGAACATAAGCAACAGAAACCAAGGTTACTTGGCATTATCAGAACCCAATTCTCCCACCATAGCAAGTACTGGATACACCATCACACTTAAAGAAAGAGATGCCCATGAACATACAAGAAGCCTACAGAACTCCAAATAGACTGGACCAGAAGAGAAGTTCCTCCTAACACATAATAATAAAAACACTAAATACACAAATCAAAGAAAGAATATTAAAAGCAGTAAGGGAAAAAGTCAAGTAATGCATAAATGTAGAACTATCAGAATTACACCAGACTTCTCACCAGAGACTATGAAGGCTAGAAGATCCTGGGCAGATGTCATACAGACCCTAAGAGAACACAACTGCCAACCCAGACTACTATACCCAACAAAACACTCAATTACCATATACGGAGAAAACAAGATATTCCACAACAAAACCAAATTTATACAATATCTTTCCACAAATCCAGCCCTACAAGAATAATAGATGGAAAACTCCCACACAAGAAGAGAAACGACACCCTAGAAAAAAGCAAGAAAGTAATCTTTCAACAAACCCAAAAGAAGATAGGCACACAAACATATATCCACCTCTAACAACAAAAATAACAGGAAGTAATAATCACTTCTCCTTAATATTTCTTAACATCAATGGACTCAATTCCCCAATAAATAACCCTAGAATAACAGACTGGATACATAAACAGGACCCACCATTTTGCTGCATACAGGAAATGCAGCTCAGTGACAAAGACAGACACTACCTCAGAGTAAATGGTTGGAATACAATTTTCCAAGCAAATGGTNCCANGAAACAAGCTGGAGTAGCCATTCTTATATCAAATAAAATCAACTTTCAGCTGAAAGTTATCAAATAGGATAAGTAAGAACATTTCATACTCATCAAAGGAAAAATCTACCAAGAGGAACTTTCAATTGTGGATATCTATGCTCCAAATGCAAGGGAACACATTCATAAAAGAAACTTTAATAAAGTGCAAAGCACACATTGTACCCCCACATTATAATAGTGGGAAACTTTAATACCCCACTCTTAGCAATGGACAGATCATGGAAACACAAACTAAACAGAGACACAGTGAAACTAACAGAAGTTATGTACCAAATGGATCTAACAGATATTTATAGAACATTTCATCCTAAAGCAAAAGAATACACTTTCTTCTCAGCCCCTCATGGTACGTTCTCCAAAATTGACTGTATTATTTGCCACAAAACAGTCCTCAACAGATACTAGAAGATTGAGATAATCCCATGAACTCTATCAGATCACCACGGACCATGGCTGGTGTTAAATTCCAACAAAAACAATGAAAACAGACATACACATGGATGCTGAACAATGCTCTACTCAATGATAACTTGGTCAAGGAAGAAATAAAGAGAGAAATTAAAGACTTTTTAGAGTTTAATGAAAATGAAAACTCATCATACCAAAACTTATGGGGCACAATGAAAGCAGTGCTAAGAGGAAAACTCATAGCTCTAAGTGCCTCCAAAAAGAAACTGGAGAGAGCTTACACTAGCAGCTTGACAGCACACCTGAAAGCTCTAGAACAAAAGGAAGCAAATACACCCAAGAAGAGTAGACAGCAAGAAGTAATCAAACTCAGGGCTGAAATCAACCAAATAGAAACAAAAAGAACTATACAAAGAATCAACAAAACCAGGAGCTGGTTCTTTGAGAAAATCAACAAGATAGATAAACCCTTAGCCAGACTAACCAGAGGGCACAGAAACAGTATCCAAGTTAATAAAATCAGAAATGAAAATAGAAGACATAAAAGAAATCGTGAAAATTAAAAAAAAAATCCTCCGATCCTACTACAAAAGTTTATACTCAACTAAATTGGAAAATCTGGACGAAATGGACAATTTTGTAAACACATACAAGGTGCCACAGTTAAACAGGATCAGACAAATGATCTAAACAGTCCCATAACCCCTAAAGAAATAGAAGTAGTAATTAATAGTCTCCCAACCAAAAAAAAAATCCCAGGATCAGAAGGGTTTATTGGAGAATTCTATAAGACCATCGAAGAAAACCTAATACCAATACTCTTCAAAGTATTACACAAAACAGAAACAGAAGGTACACTACCCAATTAATTCTATGAAGCCACAACTATGCTTATACCTAAACCACACCAAGGCCAAACAAAGAAAGAGTACTTCCGTCCAATCTCCCTTAAGAAAATTGATGCAAAAATACTCAATAAAATTCTTGCCAACCAAATCCAAGANCACATCAAAATCATCATTCACCACGATCAAGTAGACTTCATCCCAGGGATGCAGGAATGTTTCAATATAAGGAAATCCATCAACATAATCCAATCCAATACCAGACACTGGGTTCTATAATCTAAAGAAAGGTTATCCAGCAGGGTTTTTTTTTTCTATTGTTGTTGTTTTTTGTTATTGTGGTTTTGAAAGACAGAGTCTCAGTCCCTTGGGAAGAAGGATTTTTGGCTGTATATAGATACGTGTATTTTACATTTATCTTGATTTCTAGATTGTTTAAAATACAGAACACATAAAATAACAGACATCTATGCCTCTGTCACTCAGAACTGAGCATGTCTACCCCCCTTTCTCTCAGGTGAAATCACCCCAGTAGGCAGGGATGGGTGAGCAGCAAGCCTCTGTCCCTCTGCTGTGCCCTGTTCCCTGTTATTCCTAGCACTTCCCTCTTGACACCCAGCAGTTCATCTAATGAGAAGCTTTATCTCTTACATGGTTGGGATATTACCTGATAAGTTACCTACTGGCTACAATCCCATTACTTGGGAAGCAGAGGCAGAAGGATCAGACATTTAAGGCCATGCCTGTAATCCCAGGTCTCTGCAGGTGGAGTCAGAAGAGTCAGAAGTTCAAGGTTCATAATGAGTTCCTAGGCAGCCTATGCTACAGAGCTCTAGGACATCCTGGGCTTCATGCTTGCTCTTCTAAAAAAGGCTAATCACTGATTATGGTGGACCATGTCTTTAATCCCAGCACTTGAGATACAAAGGAAGGCAGATCTCTGTGATTTTGAGACCAGCCTGATCTACAGAGTTTGTTCCAGGACAGTCAGGGGTTGTTAAACAGAGAAACCTGACTCTAAAAACACAACACAACAAAACGACAAGGTAATCTCAAGAGAATCAACAGCAGCAGAAGAAATCAAGATGTTCATAATAATGTTATTTTTCATGTTTGGGGAAACATGAAAAATGGTACAAGTAAAAATCCACTGTAGACAGTTTTATTATCTTTATAAAGTTGGGTGGATCTTAAGCAATCAGTCTTGACATTATTAAGTATTCTCTTTAAGGAACTCTTCAAGAATTAACATATTTGGAAACTCAGGTTATGTTTGTTCTTCCTCTTATGCACAACATAGTAACATTATTGGCACAGAGATTGCAGGGAGGAACCATGCTCACCACACCTGAGTCCTGGGCACACCCACTTGCTCACTTCCCCCAACTCATTTTCCCCTAGTTCTACTCAGCATTTCCTCTCAGGGATGCAGCAAGACTTGCCTGTGGCAACACTCATTTCCCCAGTCCCTCAGATACTGCGGAGATAAGACAGTAGAGGAGGAGTTTACAGACANGTTTATACTCAACTAAATTGGAAAATCTGGACGAAATGGACAATTTTGTAAACACATACAAGGTGCCACAGTTAAACAGGATCAGACAAATGATCTAAACAGTCCCATAACCCCTAAAGAAATAGAAGTAGTAATTAATAGTCTCCCAACCAAAAAAAAAATCCCAGGATCAGAAGGGTTTATTGGAGAATTCTATAAGACCATCGAAGAAAACCTAATACCAATACTCTTCAAAGTATTACACAAAACAGAAACAGAAGGTACACTACCCAATTAATTCTATGAAGCCACAACTATGCTTATACCTAAACCACACCAAGGCCAAACAAAGAAAGAGTACTTCCGTCCAATCTCCCTTAAGAAAATTGATGCAAAAATACTCAATAAAATTCTTGCCAACCAAATCCAAGANCACATCAAAATCATCATTCACCACGATCAAGTAGACTTCATCCCAGGGATGCAGGAATGTTTCAATATAAGGAAATCCATCAACATAATCCAATCCAATACCAGACACTGGGTTCTATAATCTAAAGAAAGGTTATCCAGCAGGGTTTTTTTTTTCTATTGTTGTTGTTTTTTGTTATTGTGGTTTTGAAAGACAGAGTCTCAGTCCCTTGGGAAGAAGGATTTTTGGCTGTATATAGATACGTGTATTTTACATTTATCTTGATTTCTAGATTGTTTAAAATACAGAACACATAAAATAACAGACATCTATGCCTCTGTCACTCAGAACTGAGCATGTCTACCCCCCTTTCTCTCAGGTGAAATCACCCCAGTAGGCAGGGATGGGTGAGCAGCAAGCCTCTGTCCCTCTGCTGTGCCCTGTTCCCTGTTATTCCTAGCACTTCCCTCTTGACACCCAGCAGTTCATCTAATGAGAAGCTTTATCTCTTACATGGTTGGGATATTACCTGATAAGTTACCTACTGGCTACAATCCCATTACTTGGGAAGCAGAGGCAGAAGGATCAGACATTTAAGGCCATGCCTGTAATCCCAGGTCTCTGCAGGTGGAGTCAGAAGAGTCAGAAGTTCAAGGTTCATAATGAGTTCCTAGGCAGCCTATGCTACAGAGCTCTAGGACATCCTGGGCTTCATGCTTGCTCTTCTAAAAAAGGCTAATCACTGATTATGGTGGACCATGTCTTTAATCCCAGCACTTGAGATACAAAGGAAGGCAGATCTCTGTGATTTTGAGACCAGCCTGATCTACAGAGTTTGTTCCAGGACAGTCAGGGGTTGTTAAACAGAGAAACCTGACTCTAAAAACACAACACAACAAAACGACAAGGTAATCTCAAGAGAATCAACAGCAGCAGAAGAAATCAAGATGTTCATAATAATGTTATTTTTCATGTTTGGGGAAACATGAAAAATGGTACAAGTAAAAATCCACTGTAGACAGTTTTATTATCTTTATAAAGTTGGGTGGATCTTAAGCAATCAGTCTTGACATTATTAAGTATTCTCTTTAAGGAACTCTTCAAGAATTAACATATTTGGAAACTCAGGTTATGTTTGTTCTTCCTCTTATGCACAACATAGTAACATTATTGGCACAGAGATTGCAGGGAGGAACCATGCTCACCACACCTGAGTCCTGGGCACACCCACTTGCTCACTTCCCCCAACTCATTTTCCCCTAGTTCTACTCAGCATTTCCTCTCAGGGATGCAGCAAGACTTGCCTGTGGCAACACTCATTTCCCCAGTCCCTCAGATACTGCGGAGATAAGACAGTAGAGGAGGAGTTTACAGACACCTTTAAAACCCTGAGCCTCAGTGCTTGCAGGATCATTTCTTCTCACCATCCTGCCCAGCAATGAGTCAAAAAAACTTAAAAATAAAGGGAGGCTTGTCAGAAGCCAGACCTGCCACACCAAAAATCCAGGAGATTGCTGACAAGGTGAGTCCATGCATTTCAGGAAAAAGATTGATCCCAGATCAAACCATCATAATTTGATTCACATTTTGACACTGCAGTAAGAGTGTGGGATATCACAGAAATCAGAAATATATGGGTTTTGTTAAAACTTTGGTACAGCTAAATGTGGAACATTGAGCCAGAGTGATTTTAACATCCTAAGATAAAGTCGGCCAAGCCACACTCTTTACTGCAGCCTTAGTTTTCCCAGAGCCTGAAAGTGAATTCATCATTTTGGATGGGGTCTCTGTGCCTCACATGTCTGATCCCAGAAGCTGCAATTGCTGATGGAATTTTCCAATTCCACTAGTTGAAACTATGTGTGAAGGCACTTAAGTTTATTAAGGATCCCTGAACTGATTCCAGGATGCAATGCCCACCAAACCATCACAGTCAAAATAGAACTCAATGTTTCTAGCAGGTTAATACATGTTGCTTAACTATCATCTAAATAGTAAAAATGTAGCATGTTATGTTTTTTTTTATAAAAGGGAAAGGCATGCAAATTGTAGAGATAGGTTTGCGATTTGTCACCTGATTTTCTAACACCATGTTTTCCTCTTTGAAACGAAGTTATGCTGGAGACCAAGACCAGTTTGGCTTGTTGTCTGTCTGTTTGTTGTTGTCTGTCTGTTTGTTTTTGCATTTGTTTCATATGTAGACTTGCTAGATAATTATCCTGCGAGTAACCCAAGCTAGCTTCAAACCCAAGGCATTCCTGCTGCCTCAACTTCTCAAGTGCTGGGATTACAGGCATGTGCTGCCATGCTAGGCACCATCAGATCTTATGTGAGTAGAACAGATGGGAGCCTTCATGCTTAGGGCACTGGACATTCTACAGGGGTCACAGGCTAAAATTAATGACTAAGTATTTAGGGCTAAATAATTCCCACTCATAGTTTATTTCAGTAAATATCGTGGAACATTTTATTTTTTGAGGAATATTAAATCTTTATACCTTCGTTAGAATCCTCACATGAAGTCGGTGTTCTCAACCCTAAATTTGCACATGTCAGATCTGACTGAAGAGGGCTAGATGGGCCCAAGTGTCTACATTTCTTCCAAAGTCTCTGGGAGAGTGGGCACTCCTACCCTTGACTTAATTTTCCTGTAGGTCCGGATATCTGGCATCCTAGAAGGCTTGGGGGATCTAGGGCCTTAAAAATAGGATGCCAAGGAAGAGGACTCCGTAAGAAGAAAGAGCTAAAAGGACTAAAATACCATAGTGTAGAAAAAGTGTTTCAAAAACAAGGAAGCATAGACGAAGCACAGCTGATACTTATGTTGACTAAGAAAAATCCTCCTGAGATGTTCCAGGATCCCGTGCTATAGGGAAACAGACAGAAATATACAATTATTTGAAATAGAGAGTTACAGCAGATTTTCATGATTTTTCATAGTTGATCATTTGGTTATCTAGAATACCTGCTCTTTTGAAACAGGGGTCTTGCTATTTCTCCATGTGGTCCAAACCTCACAGGTTTAGATAATCCTTTTCCATCTAGCCTCCCAAGTAAGAAGTGTGTCATCCTGCTGGCTAGGATAACTTTTGAGCATGATGTTCTTATTAGTTCTTTGAGGATTTCATACATCCATAAAATAAACTTTGATCATATAAATTTTAAGTTGGGATGCTACTGGAAGGACTTACCTTGCTAATGACACCTCTGTGTAACAAATCTTCAATGATAAAATTCATTTAGAAATGTTTTTTTTGCAACATCTGACAAGCAGAAGGAGATATAGATATTAACGAAGTCACTTCACCCCAGGAAGGAGCTTTGCTGTTTTAAAAGCCTTGCTTTCTGTCCCACCTCTCAGTTAATCTTCAAAGCCCCAAGGCAGGAAAAGATAGATTCTATCCTATATTTAGATGATGAAACCAAGTCTCAAAATGTTTAAGAGTCGTGCAGATTGGAAACTATCCTGTCCTTTCCCTCTGCACAGTCTTAGCACCCTGGGGAGCTATGCAGGAATCAGAGGGAGGGCATGCAGGAAACTTGCCTTCTCTGTGGAAGCCAGGGCCTCAGGTTTGAATCACCATGAGAGATGTATAGTCAACAACCAGTTTATAGGGGGCATATCTTGGGTCTTTCCTAGGATTTAAGCATCTGGTTACAACCTGTAGAAGCTACATAAAAGGTTAAAAGAAACGGCCTCTTTTACACAGAAATTAACAGTGTTGAGGAAATCAAGATATCTAGGGAATATTATAAAATAAAACTTAATTAAGCACTGTTTCATGATCACAGGTTTAAGACCAAAAAGAACATTAGACACTGCTGCCAACTCCTTTACTGTCAGGTGAGCAGGTACAGGGTGGTGGCTCAGCTCCCAGATGTCACTCATCTGTCCTGACTTGCAGGAGACAGCCTGAGGGGACAACTCCCACTAAAGTGTTGAGAGGGAGAGAAACAGGAAGTAAGCTATTTTTAGGAAGCATTTTCTCAATCACAGCAATAATTCCCCTTCAGAGAACACCATGGGTCAGATACTACAGAAAGCCCTTGTTAAATCAGGAAATTCAGTCTACTCCTCCAAGATGGTGGTCTGTTGTGTCCCCACACAGTGTCAGGCCAGAGGGGGTTATTATATCCCTAGAATCATCTGATGAATCCCAGAAAAAATCTCCACTACATGTTGTTTATATGTGTCAAATACTTTGTATTTACTGATTCTGATCAAATATAGACATACCATTGGAACACTTCATTGCAAATCATGACTATATTGTTTTTTGCTTTGTTTTTAGTTTGTGTGTGTGTGTGTGTGTGTGTGTGTGTGTGTGTGTGTGTATGTATGTGAGTGTTTTGTCTTTTGAGGTAGGATTCAATAGGGAACCCCAAGGAGACTGGAACTTTCTATATATTCCAAGACGAATAATACTTTTGAATGATATTCTCCTTCCTCGGTTGTCCAAGTTCTGGGATTAGAGGCTAGAGGCTTGAGCAGCCAGCCCAGGCTCATCAGCATCTTTGAGGACTCTCAGCAGGATGAAGTTCCCAGATTTGTGACTCAAGTAAGATAAGTCAACACAGCCCTAACATCATTGCTCACTTTCTCCTCACCAGGTCAGATCACTGCTTGAAGAGAAAACCAATGAGAAATATGAAAAATTCGAAGCCACCGAGTATAAAGTTCAAGTCGTCCAAGGACTAAATTACTTCATTAAGGTTAGACACCCTCAATCACTGATGCAATTGTTTCATGTTGCCCCAAATATAGCTCCATTTCTTCCACTGGTCTTTAATTAAGACACTTGCAATTGGAAGACACCCAAATCCATTGGATGACAGGTTACCTTGTTTTACCTTGTAAATACAGAAAGCTTTCTTCAGACCTATGGTAAGAAGTCAGTGTAAACACACACACACACACACACACACACACACACAGAGAGAGAGAGAGAGAGAGAGAGAGAGAGAGAGAGAGAGAGAGAGAAGTACAGGTCCATGCATCATGTACACACACTTTTTATATGATGCTGATCAGAGTGACATATATAATGGTGTACTTTGGTTAGAAGCATTTGAATATTAAGGTACTAAGGGATGTCAGAACACAATATCTACTGTAGAACAACAACAAAAAAAACTATCATCATTCCCATAAAGAAAAAAATTGGCAGTTCTTATATGGATGGCCTCAGTCCCAGGTTCATGTCCAAGACCATCAGGAGTGTTCCTCTGATGAAACCTAGGCTTCTTCATTTTTACTTTACATAGGAGACAGCCTGATGTGCATTCACAAAGTAGGTTGTAACACAGCAAAGATATGGGGACCATACAGTCCATATTTTCTAAAGACAATCTGAATTTCTTTTCCCTTATCAAAGTATATGCCAATTTTTTCCCAACTTAGAAGTCAGAAAACAGAATCACTAAAAACAGACTGCCTTCTGCTACTTTCCAGGCATCATGAAAATAAAATGTAACTCTGGAATAATCTGTGCCAAGATTTTTTTCGAGACAGGGTTTCTCTGTATAGCCTTGGCTGTCCTGGAATTCACTTTCACTTTGTAGACCAGGCTGGCCTCGAACTCCGAAATCTGCCTGCCTCTACCTCCCGAGTGCTGGGATTAAAGGCATGCGCCACCACACCCGGCTCTGTGCCAAGATTTTAATGAAAAGTACAATAAATTAAATCCAGATGAAGGAACAGATTAGTGGGTAGGAACACTTGACTGTTCTTGCAGAGGACCTGGGTTTGGGTCTAAGCACTCACATGGCAGCTCACAAGTATCTTTGAGTCCATTTTGAGGGGATTTAACTGACTCTTCTGCTGGCTTCAGGCATTTCATGCCTGTGATGCACTTAAATACAAGCAGAGAAAATTCATATGCAAATAAATGGAATAAAATCCTTTTCTAATAGGTATTAAAAATACATCTAGGAAATACGTCTTCTGCCATACTGTTAGCTGCTCTTTTTCCTAACATAAGGGGGATGGAAGTTTAGCTCACAGGTGCTGCCTTCAGTCAGAAGTGTTGTTTCATCAGAGCTTGGCACATCAAGTCTTGGTGAAAAAGATCTGTCATACCATGGAGATCCACGAGAATAAACTTCCTTCCTTCCTTCCTTCCTTCCTTCCTTCCTTCCTTCCTTCCTTCCTTCCTTCCTTCCTCCCTCCCTCCATCCCTGTCTCGTCTCTGTCTCTCTGTCTCTCTCTTTCTCTCTCTCTTCTTTCTTTCTTGTCTTTCTTTCTTTCTTTCTTTCTTTCTTTCTTTCTTTCTTTCTTTCTTTCTTTCTTTCTTTCTTTCTTCTTTTATGTCTTTCAGATGGATGTAGGATGTGGTTGTTACCTCCACATAAACGTCTTAAGTGGTATTTCCAGTGAAAATGATTTGAAACTCATTGGCTATCAGACTAACAAAACAAAGAATGATGAGCTGACCTACTTCTAAACAGCAAATTCCAACGTGACCTGATGCCCCCTCGTTGTAAAGAGATGCGGCCATCAATAAAGAAGCATTCTTGACATAACTGTTTTCCTCCATCATTACTCAGAATTGTGTTGATGCTTACTTCCTAGACTATTTTTAAACATGGAATGTTTCATGAATTTGTGTGTCATCTTTGGCAAGGGCCTTGGTAACTTCTGTATCATTCTAAGTTTTAAATATACGTGGTGCCAAAGAGAGCACAGTGCTCATGGTTCAGAGTAGAAACTCCACAGTGAACAATACCAACCGGAAGCCATAGAATAACTACAGCTTGGTTACAATTGGATAAGAGATCTTATTACCCCTTCCTCACTGTCAGGGAAGCACACTCCTTGATCCCTTCATTTGCATAGGACCCAGCATGTCATCTCTGATTTCATATTTGAAAATTAAATTTTTATTTTACAATTCTTGTTTTAAAATAATCCTAACACACAAAGAAGCTGCCCTCTTCTTTTCCCCTATGCTTCCCCTGTACTTGAGAGTTAGTTACCAATTTCCCATCACGAATACTTCCTGTTGCTCATCAGTGCTGAGAGCAGTGTGTACTTCCAATAAAGCACAGCCAAAACCCAACAATCAAGACCAAGAAATGAACAAGAAATGAATACTGATGGCGTGGTAACATCTCGTCCTCAGGTAGCATTCTAGTTTCTCAAGTTGTTCCAATAATGTCCTTTATTATTGAGGTCCAATCCAAAGTAAATTATTCCATTTAATTTGGTCTTTTAAAATTCTTATTTCATTTATTTTGTGTGTGTGTGTGTGTGTGTGTGTGTGTGTGTGTGTGTGAGAGCATGTGTGTGCCACAGCCCAGCTGTGGGCAGAAGATAACTTGAGGAAATTGGTGTCATTTCTACTACATGGGCACAACACTCAAATTGGTAATTAGGCTTGGTGACAAGTGCCCTTACTGATCCATCTCAATGGCCCTTTGAATACTTTTATTGAACAACTCATATTCCATAAATACCATGCAGTTCAGGTATTTCAAATGTTCTGTTCAAGGACTTTTAGTATGTTCACAAGTGTGTATAAACATCACCATGTCATTTCACAATATTTTCCTTCCACACACAAGGAAGAGCTGTCAGTCCTTTAACTTCCTCCCTCTCCCCTCACCCCTCACTGCTAAGAAGACCCTATTTCCTTCTGTCTGCATTTGCCTGATCTAAACTCTACATATACATGTATTTGTGCATGCACACATATGGAATCTTTTCTTTTCTTTTCTTTTCTTTTCTTTTCTTTTCTTTTCTTTTCTTTTCTTTTCTTTTCTTTTCTTTTCTTTTTCTATCTCTCTTTCTTTTCTTTTCTTTTTTTTTTTTGAGACAGGGTTTCTTTGTGTAGCCCTGGCTGTCCTGGAACTCACTCTGTAGACCAGGCTGGCCTTGAACTCAGAAATCTGCCTGCCTCTGCCTCCCANGCCTGCCTCTGCCTCCCAAGTGCTGGGATTAAAGGTGTGCACCACCACCACCCAACTGGAATCATTTCTTTGATCATTTATAATTGCCTTTTTTAATGAACAATTTTATATATTCATTAATATGACATCATATTATACCTTTTATACTTAGTAGAGCACTTTTGTAACATAGTCTATGAATACTTATATAATTAATGTATTTGTTTAATATGTTTGGTTTGCTGTTTGTATGTTTGTTTGAGACAGATTGTTGTCATGTGTAACCCAGATCCCATGTGTAGTCTTCAGTCTAACTAATGATCTTGCCTCAGCCCCTGAGCACAAGATTACAGACTAAGAAGGCTAGGCTAATTCCATCACACACTTCAAACTGACAGTTCAGGAGACTATGCCTAAGAAATGGTCAAGTTCATATAGGCCCCGTGTAGGCAATTAAAAATATAAAATAATAATAATAAAAAATCCATGCTTCAGGCAGCTAGTCTGAAACTGCCTTGCCATCTGAAGCTGCCCTGTCACTGCCCTGAGAACATGACAATAGGTCAACAACAGTTTCAAGACCTTCTCAACGATAGTTTCCAGACTTCCCCAACAAAAGCTGAGGAAGCAAACCAGATTAAACCATCCTTAACATCCCAGTTCCATTAACCCGAAGACAAGTACTAAAATTTCTGAAATATGCCAGGTTCTGTAGACTTTGGGTGCCAGGGTTCACTGAGGTAACCAAACCATTACTTGAGGGGCCAAGAAGACAAAATTAAATGGACCTCTGAGATAGACATCACTTTTAAGACTCTAAGAAGAGCTTTATTAGAGGCATAGGCTTTTGCCCTCCTGGACACTCTCCAAACTTTCCAGCTATATATAGACAAGAGAAAGAAGATAACAAAGGGGGTGCTCACCCAAAGGTTGAGACCACGGAAAAAAACTGTGATTTTTTTTTTTAATCTAAAAAGATATATCCGGTGGCCCAAGGATGGCCAGCCTGCCTCTGGATCATAGCTGCCACTGCCCTCCTAGTTAAGGATGCTGACAAAATAACCACAGCACTAGAACTTGTTATCACCCCCCCCATGCTACTGAGGGGACCCTCAAGAATCCACTTAGACAGTGGTTGTCCAACAGCAGACTGGTACGCTTTCAGGCTCTGCCTTTGAATACCCTGCACATGTGATCCTACATCTGCCCTAAAGCCAGCTATCCTGCTTCCTGACCTGTTCTCACATGTGCAGCATGATTGCTCTATAGTGCTGGGGCATCCAGAACATCATGCCGGATTTGACCAACATAGCTTATCCACAGGTGGACATATCTACTTCATGGATGGGAGAAGTTTTATCCAGGATAGAATCATGTATGCATGGTGGCGATAATGGACTTGGAGTTTGTTATTTGGGCAACTGCTTTGCAGCTGGGAACTTCAGCCCAAAAATCTGAACTAAAGGCTCTTATCTGGGCTTTACAACTGACAAAAGGAGCCATATCTAACATTTACACTGACAATAGATGGGATTATTGACTACTGAAAGAAAAGCCATCAAAAATTCAAACAACAACAACAACAACAAACTTGCTTTATTGGAGGCATTATGGCTTCTTCTCAAAGTGGCCATAATTCGTTGCCCTGGGCACAAGAAAGGGACATCAGAATTAGCCCGACAGTATATCCATGTGGTTCTCACTGTCTACCTCCCAGCTCTGTCCTGTAACCCTTCCATCTTCCTTCTGTGTCTGTCTAGTTCTCTCTGTGTCTATCTGCATCTCTGCTTACCCAAACATTCTGCCCATTATCCTGTCCCACTTCCAAGCCACCCACCCTCTATTATGCAAAAAGCCACACTCCTTATACTACCAGTTGGCTTTGGGGGCCATGTGAGCTTCCCCATAGGTGAGGATGTGACAAACATTTATATCTTCCTGCTTGGTATTGGTTCAATCAACAATGGAAAGCACAGGGACACATTTTTTCATAGCTGATGACACAATATGTGTGGGTGAGCAACTATGAGAACTATCAGGGTATAGGTTCTTTTCACAGTATTTAATCCATTTCTATTTGGCAACTTTGGAGAAAATATTTCAGTATCTTTCTGAAATATTTCATTCCTTTTTTATATCTTAAATCATTTTTTCATCACTATTTAAGAACTACAGCCTTTAACCTCGCAGCTTGTAATTACCAACATTAAATACCTCCTTAGACCCTAAAACACTTCCTTAGATCCTTTATAACTTAAGCTTTTATGTCTATTTAGTTACACCTTTTTTGTGAGTATATCTTCTTGAATCTTGTAACAAGGAAAACTGAAAAGATCTCACTATCCAGTCTTCAATCCCATTAGAGACTCAAGAAGGGTAAATCTTACCTGAGTAAACAGGAAGTTCAGAGCAAGCAGCTTCCAAACCTGTAAACATGGCAGAGACTTGCTGGCTACCTGGACAGTCACCTAAGGCTCTTGTGTGCTGCTGGAATATCCATCTTCAGCCAGCAGGCTCAGAAGATCTGACAGACTTTTGTTTTTGCAGTGGGAACTTGGGTGGACTGTCCCATCTTGCCAGCATCTGCTGTCACCTGCGTTTTTGGTCTTAGCCATTCTGACTGGTGTGAGCTGGAATCTCAGGATTTTTTTTTTGTTTGTTTGTTTGTATTGTATTTTTTATTAGATTTTTTCTTTATTTACATTTCAAATGCTATCCCGAAAGCTCCCAATACCTTTCCCCCACCCTGCTCCTCTACCCACCCACTCCCACTTATTGGCCCTGGCATTCCCCAGTACTGGGGCATATAAAGTTTGAAAGACCAAGGGGCCTCTCCTCCCAATAATGGCTGACAAGGCCATCTTCTGCTACATATGCAGCTAGAGACATGAGCTCTGGGGGTACTGGTTAGTTCACATTGTTGTTCCACCAATAGGGTTGCAGACTCCTTCAGCTCCTTGGGTACTTTCTCTAGGTCCTCCATTGGGGCCCTGTGTTCCATCCAATAGATGACTGTGGGCATCCACTTCTGTATTTGCCAGGCACTGGTATAGCCTCACCAGAGACAGCTATATCAGGGTCTCGGGTTTGTTTTGATGAGTAAGGATGTTGAACATTTCTTTAAGTTGTTGAACATTGCTTCTCAACAATTTGATATTCCTCAGTTCAAAATTCTTTGTTTAATTCTGTATCCCATTTTTAAATAGGGTTATTTGTTTCTCTGAAGCCTAACTTCTTGAGTTATTTGTATATATTGGATATTAGATATTAGCCTTCTATAGGATGTAGGATTGGTAACGATCTTTTTCCCAAAACTGTTGGCTGCCATGTTGTCCTATTGACAGTGTCCTTTGCTTTATAGAAGCTTGGCAATTTTATGAACTTCCATTTGTCAATTCATGATCTTACAACATAAGCCACTGGTGTTCTTTTCAGGAATTTTTTCGCCCTGTTCCCATGTATTTGAGGCTCTTCCTCACTTTCTCCTCTATAAGTTTCAGTGTATCTGGTTTTATGTGGAGGTCCTTGATACACTTGGACTTGAGCTTTGTACAAGGAGATAAGAATGGGTAGCTTTGCATTCTTCTCCATGCTGACTGCCAGTTTGAATCAACACCAGTTGTTAAAAATGCTGTCTTTTTCCAGTGGATGATTTTAGCTCCTTTGTCAAAGATCAAGTGACCATATGTGTGTGGGTTCATTTCTGGGTCTTCAATTCTATTCCATTGGTCTTCCTTCCTGCCTTTGCACCAATACCATACAGTTGTTTCAACTAATACAGCTTGAGGTCAGGAATGATGATTCCCCCAGAAGTTCTTTTATTGTTGAGAATAGTTTTTGCTATCCTGGGTTTTTTGTTATTCTAACTGAAGTTGCAAATTGCTCTTTCTATCTCTATGAAGAATTGAGTTGGAATTTTGGTGGAGATTGCACTGAATCTGTAGATTGCTTTTGGCAGGATGGCCATTTTTACTATATTACTCCTGCCAATCCATGAGCATGGGAGATCTTTTCATCTTCTGAGATCTTCTTCTATGTCTTTCTTCAGAGACTTGAAGTTCTTGTCATATAGATCTTTCACTTGCTTGGTTAGAGTCACACCAAGGTATGTAATGTTATCTGTGACTATTGTGAAGGGTGTTGTTTCTCAAATTTCTTTCTCAGGTTGTTTATCCTTTCAGTAGAGGAAGGCTACTGATTTGTTTGAGTTAATCTTACATCTGGCCACTTTGGATTCTGGTGGAATTTTGGGGGTCACTTAAGTATAGATCCTGACATCTGCAAATATTAATATTTTGACTCCTTCCTTTCCAATTGGTATACCTTTGACCTTTTTTTGTTGTCTAATTGCTCTAGCTAGAACTTTGAGTACTATACTGAATAGATAGGGAGAGAGTGGGCAGTGTTGTCTAGTCCCTGATTTTAGTGGGATTGCTTCAAGTTTCTCTCCATTTAGTTTGGTGTTGGCTATTGGTTCGCTGAATAGTGCTATTACTATTTTTAGTTGTGGGCCCTGAATTCCTGATATTTCCAAGTTTTTTAACATGAAGGGATGCTGAATTTTGTCAAATGCTTTTTCATCATCTAATGAACTGTTCATGTGGTTTTTTCTTTGAGTTTTTTTTTTTTAATGTAGTGGATTATGTTGATGAATTTCTGTATATTGAACCGACCTTGCATCCCTGGGATGAAGTCTACTTGATCGTGGTGAATGATTGTTTTGATGTGTTTTTGGGTTCGGTTGGCAAGAATTTTATTGAGTATTTTTGCACCTATATTCATAAGGGAAATTGGTCTGAAGTTCTCTTTCTTTGTTCAGTCTTTGTGTGGTTTAGGTATAAGTGTAATTGTGGGTTTATAGAATGAATAGGGTAGTATTCCTTCTGTTTCTATTTTGTGGAATAGTTTGAAGAGTATTGATATTAGGTCTTCTTTAAAGGTCTGATCGAATTCTCCACTAAACCCACCTGGTCCTAGTATTTTCTCCTGGTGCACTCTGTCAGCTAGATTCTAACCCAACTTCCCTACCATTACACCTCTTCACGTGGCTCTCACTGTACACGTCTCACCTCTGTTCTCTCTCCTTTCTTTCTTCCTTCTGCATCTGGCAGTATTTCTGCCTGCACAGAAGGTCTGCCAGTTCTACTGGCCCAGCTTAAGATGCCAGCCCTTTATTATGTAAAAGCCACACTACATACTCAACCAGTTGGCTATGCAGGCTCCATGGCCCTAACCCACTGAAATTTGCCTTTCACACTCACCCCACCCCTCCATCTCCCCTCCCTTCCCCTCTTGAGAAGGTACTCCCCCACCATGAGGCATCAACTCTACAGAATGAGGCCCATCCTGTCCTACCGAGGCCAGACATGGCCTCCCTCAGCTACACATGTGCCTGGGGGCTTGGACCAGCCCTTGTGTGCTCTGTGGTTGAGGCTCAGTCTTTGGGAGCTGTTAGGGGTCCAGGTTAGTTGACACTGTTGGTCTTCCTGTGGGACTGACAACCCCTTCAGTTGCTTCGATCCTTCCCCCAACTCTTTCAGAGGGGACCCCGACTTCTGTCCTATGTTTATCTCCTTCTCTCTATAACTGTCTTGCCAGCTGGTGGGTAAAGCCTCTCAGAGAATAGCTATGCTAGACTCCTGTCAGTAAGTACAACATTGCTTCAGTAACAGTGTCAGGGACTGCCCAGCGAATAGATCTCAAGTTGGGCCAGTCACTGGTTGGCCATTCCTTCAGTGTCTGCTCCATTTTTGTTCATGTATTTCTTTTATACAGGAGCAATTTTGGATAAAGAATTTTGTACGTGGGTTGGTATCCTCATCATTACACTGGGGAATCTCTCTGGGTAGTGGAAGTGGTCTCTTCATGTTTCATATACCTGCTGTTTAGCATGATGGCTAAGGTTACCTTCACTGAGTTCTGGGAGCCTTCCTGGCTCATCCTAGGTCTCTGGGACTTTCTAGAGATTCCCTCTCACCAAACCCACCCTTAGCCCTCACCCTAAACAGCAACCTCCACCCTCCAACTCCATCAGCTGCATATTCATATTCATTCTCCTGGCTGTCTGTGTCCTACTCCTGTCTCTCCCCATACCTGATTCTATCTTCCCTTTCTCCTTAGTCTTCCCTTTCCCACCAAGATACTTCCCTCCTTGTGCCTCCCATGACTAACATGTTTCACCTTCTAAGTGGGATTTAAACATCCTCATTTTGGACTTCCTTTTTGTTTACCTTCTTTGGGTCTGTGGGGCATATTTTGGCTATTCTGTCTTTTTTCTCTAACATCCACTTATCAGTGAGTACATACCATGCGTGGCTTTTTAAATCTGGTTTTCCTAACTCAGAATGTTATTTTCCAGTTCCATCCATTTACCTGAAAAATTCATGATATCCTTGTTTTGAATAGCTGAATAGTATTCTATGGTGCAAATGAATCACTTTTTCTGTATTCATTCTTTGATTTACAGACATCTACCTTGCTTCCAGTTTGTGGCTATTATGAATAAGGCTGCTATGAACATAGTAGAGGAAAAGGGGCACACTTCTTAGCTAATAAATGCAATATTTGTGGGTCATCCCAATAACTTGTGAAGTAGAAAGTGATTTTTAGGTTCAGAATACAGTGCAGAATAATTAAATAAAGCAAGTTAATTTTTCCATTCCTTCATATATTTGACATTTGTAATGAAATGATAAATAAGAACCCAAGAAGGAAGGTTTCTGTCTTGCAGTGTCAAGTGCACAGACTCTGAATGGAGAAGAGCCGGGCATGTGTCATTAGAATTGAATGAGGTCAGCAACTAGCACGTGCCAACAGGGAAAGTACATTGAGATGAGGTTAGGCAAAGGCTGAGCACCAAAGCTTAACAGTGCATTGTATGAGGTTGGATTTTTATTCTCTCTCTCTCTCTCTCTCTCTCTCTCTCTCTCTCTCTCTCTCTCTCTCTCTGCTCCATTGGTTAAATCAGTGAGAAAAATCAGAGGTGAATGATCTAGAGGTATAACCTCAT
The DNA here is from genome assembly GCF_900095145.1 of Mus pahari. Lineage (NCBI taxonomy): Eukaryota > Metazoa > Chordata > Mammalia > Rodentia > Muridae > Mus > Mus pahari. Next base: position 12,393 of record NW_018391983.1, on the reverse strand, counting down.
CCAGTTTGTGTTTCTGTAACTACCGTGAGGAGAACTAAAGATTCCTGATTAATTTTAACAAGTAAGGTCAATTTTGTCTGAGGGATCATATCTGGAAATGAGTAGACCCTGGCTTCTGCACTGAGCAGCTTGCTGAATGGCTGCCAATGCCTCAGCCAGGCAGGAGGAGATTCAGCAAGAACAGTGCATCAGTCAGAGTTCTCAGGGAAAAGAACCCGTGGGACTCAAATCTACACGATAAAGTCTTGTTGAATCAGCTTTATTAGAACTGCAACCTCAGCTGAATCACACCTGAGAGGCTGAGAGCTGAGAACCAAGTGACTGCCTGATTCTTGAGGCTGGCAAACTAAGGAGATATTGATGTTGGCATTCAAAGATTGTCAGCCAGTTGTGGTGGCCATGACCTTTAATCTCAGCACTTTAGAGGCCAAAGCATGTGGAATATTTTGAGTTTAAGGGTAGCCTGAATGACTTAGTGCGTTTCACAGCAGCCAGAACTACTCAAGAAAGGTGTCTCAAAGATGGGTATTTCAATTCTTTGACTCAGTGCAAAATGATACATTATAATGAAAGTCATGTAGGGGCAACAGGAGGGTAATAGTCACCCTCTTCATTCCAAGGTTCACACTTTTATGACAACAGACAGCACAGAAAATAGTGGGGCAGGTTTCTGTAATCAACGTTTTAAATGACACAGGACACTTTGGAAATGGAGTCTCAAATACCCAGGAACAGGTGTCCATCTTTAATGCGTTTGTTTGACCCAAAATGAATAGATAACTGCAGATGTGACTGGACAGGGAGGTTTGTGACCTCCCAGTGAAAGACTGGGTAGGAGAACCAGCAAGAATTGTCTGTTCAGATCTGGTCCAGATGTGAGGAGGTCTATCTCTATGGTACCAGGCAGAATCCCTCCTAGAATGAAGATTTTATGACCTACTGCCAGGCAAGGCTGGTCAAACAACCTACTCAGGGTCAAGACATATACAAAAGGGCAGAGGATTTTTTGAACAAGGTTTCTAGGTTTTATGACTGTTTTCACGAGACAGGTTCTAATGATTTGCCTTCAGAAAGAATACTTCTTTGGTCATAATAGGGATTGATCATAGTGCCTTGAGCAAGCTTGGCAAAGAGGTTCACCACTGATCTACGTCTTCAATATGTCATTTTCTGAGTCTGAACATCAGCAAAGAAAGTTACAAGAACATCCCATTTAAAGTTGGTGGGTGTTAGCACTAGCACAGGAACACATGCATATAATCCCAGAATTTTAGAGACAGATTCATGAGTTCAAGATGGANATGGTCTACATGAGGAGTTCAAAGAAATCCTATGTGTGCTACATAGTGGAAAAGTTCTGTCTCCAATGAAATCAGTTATTAGAACTCTGGTTGACCATCGTGTTTTTTTTTGTTTTTTTTTTTTTAAGATTTTATTTATTATATGTAAGTACACTGTAGCTGTCTTCAGACACTCCAGAAGAGGGAGTCAGATCTCGTTAAGGATGGTTTGAGCCACTATGTGGTTGCCGGGATTTGAACTCTGCACCTTTGGAAGAGCAGTCAGGTGCTCTTATCCGCTGAGCCATCTCACCAGCCGACCATCGTTTTGTCAATCCTGCCAACTTGGGAGGATTTAGGCAGTGTACTGGCTAGGTTTGTGTCAACTTGACACAGCTGGAGTTATCACAGAGAAAGGAGCTTCAGTTGGGGAAAGGCCCCCATGAGATCCAGCTGTGGGGTATTTCCTCAATTAGTGATCAATGGGGAGAGGCCCCTTGTGGGTGGGACCATCTCTGGGCTGGTAGTCCTGGGTTCTATAAGAGAGCAAGCTAAGCAAGTCAGTAAAGAACATCCCTCCATGGCCTCTGCATCAGCTCCTGCTTTCTGGCCTGCTTGAGTTCCAGTCCTGTATCCGTTGGTGATCAACAGCAGTATGGAAATGTAAACCAAATAAACCCTTTCTTCCCCAACTTGCTTCTTGGTCATGATGTTTGTGCAGGAATAGAAACCCTGACTAAGACAGGCAGACAGACCTTAGATGCAAACCTCTGCACCTCACTTAGCACATTCCACAGCAGCCTCTCAGGCCAAGTTCCCAACACTTCTTAGAAGGAGGCCGTATTTCTTTTCTGTAAGTCAAAACACATAGAAATCTACAAAGCTGACAGAGCGGGGCTGTGTCGGTTGAGGTACAGGATTAAAAGAAGAAGCCTAAGATTCTGATGTTATACAGAGATTGCCAGGCACTGGGTTTTAGAATCTAAAGAAAGGGGACTGAGCAGGGTTTTTCCCCCTTTACTGCTGTTGTTTAAGGACAGAGTCTCAGCCCTCTGGGATGAAGGATTTTGGCTGTTTATAGATATGTGTAGTTCAAGTTTATTTTGATTTCTAGATTGTTTACAATACAGNTGAACACAGTAAAACAACAGACATCTATGTCTCTCTCACTCAGAACTGAACCTGTCACCCTCCTCTCTCTCTGGTAGAATCACTTCAGTGGGCAGGGATGGGTGAGCAGTAAGCCTATGCCCTTTGCTGTGCCCTATTACATTTTATCCCTATCTCTTCTCTCTTGACACTAGCAATTCTTCTAAAGAGGCNTCTTACCTTTTAAATGGTTGGGATTTTACCTGATAAGTTATCCACTGACTATAAACCCATCACTTGGGAAGCAGAGGCAGAAGGTGTCAGACATTCAAGGCCATTCCTGTAATCNCAGGGCTCTGCAGGTAGAGGCAGAAGAGTCAGAAGTTCAAGGTTCATAGTGAGTTCCAGGACAGCCTGGGCTACAGAGTGAATTCTAGAATAGCCTGGGGTACAAGCATGCCCTTCTAAAATAAATATAATCACCCGGCATGGTGGCTCATGTCTTTAATCCCTGCACTTGGGACTGAGAGGAAGGCAGATAGATCTCTGTGAGTTCGAGACCAACCTGATTACAGAGTTTGTTCCAGAACAACCAGAGGCCATTAAACAGAGAAACTCCAACTCAAAAAAACAAAACAAAATAAGAACAAGGACAATAACAACAACAACAACAACATCAATAAAACCCTAAAGGGAATCAACTGCAGCAGAGGAGTGGTGGCACATGCCTTTAATCCCAGCACTTGGGAAGCAGAGGCAGGCAGATTTCTGAGTTCGAGGCCATTCTGGTCTACAGTGTGAGTTCTAGGACAGTCAGGGTTACACAGAGAAACCCTGTCTCGAAATCACCAAAAAAAAAAAAAAAAAAAAAAAAAGCAGAGGAAATAAAGGTGTTTGCCATGTGACTCTTTACATGTGGAAATAAACACTGAAACGGTAAATAAAAACACACCTTAGATAGTTTTTCTTTCTTTCTTTCTTTCTTTCTTTCTTTCTTTCTTTCTTTCTTTCTTTCTTTCTTTCTTTCTTTCTTTCTTTTTTTTTTTCCTTTTGGTTTCTTGAGACAGGGTTTCTCTGTGTAGCCCTGGCTGTCCTGGTACTCACTCTGTAGACCAGGCTGGCGTTGACCTTAGAAATCTGCCTGCCTGTGCCTCCCAAGTGGTGGGATTAAAGGCGTGTGCCACCACTGCCTGGCTTCATAGACAGTTTTATTAACTTTATAACATTGGGTGGATCCTGTGCAACCAGCCTTGACATTATTAGGTATTCTCTTTAAAGAACTCTTCAAGCATTAACATATTTAGAAACTCTGGTTATACATGACCTTCCTCCTATGGCACAACAGGATGACATTTTTGACACAGAAATTGCAGGGAGGAACCATGCTTGCCCCACCTGAGTCCTGGGCACACATGCTTGCTCACGTCCCCCACCTCATTTCCCCCCAACTCCACTCAGCATTTCCCCTCAAGCTTATTTTCCCATCCCTTTATATACATTCAACATTTGTAGTTAGAAGATGGGTAAGAACCCAAATAGTAGGGTTTCTGTCTTGCAGTGTTAAGTGCACAGAATCTGAATGGAGAAGAATCTGATGTGTCTCATTAGAACTGAATGAGGTCATAAGATGAGGTTATGCAAAGGCTGAGCACCAAGTATTGATTGTGAACGGTTGGATTTTGAGTCCTCTCTCTCTCTCTCTCTCTCTCTCTCTCTCTCTCTCTCTCTCTCTCTCTCTCTCTCTATCTCTCTTTCTCTCTCTCTCTCTCTCTGTGTGCTTTTTTCTCACCTGTTTCTCTCTTTCTATCCTCTTTCTGTTCTTAAATCAGTGAGAATAATATCGTCCTGTTTGTGTTTACAAAAGGCCATCCTGACTACCACAAGCAGAGAAAAAGGCTTCAGCACTGAGCAATTAACTGGATGGATGGCAGTGCCTTTAACCAGGCAGCAGGAGAATGCAGCAATGATAGTGTATCAGTCAGAGTTCTCAAGGGGACAAGAACCAGTGGGATGCAAATGTACGCAGTAAAGACTTGGCTGAGTCACCCTTATTCAATCTGCAACATCAGCTGAATCACCCCTGAGAGACTGAGAACTGAGAACACAATGGCTGCCTGATTCTTGAGGTTGGCAAACTACAGAAAAATCCATGTTGGCATTCAAAGGTTGTAAGCCAGGTGTGGGGGCCCTGGACTTTAATCTCAGAGCTTTAAAGGCACAGGCATGTGGAGCTCTGTGAGTTCAAAGATAGCCACTCACATAGTGGGTTCCACACCGGCCAGAGCTATTCAGTGAAACAATATCAGAAAAAAAAATTAAAAAGTTGTGCTAACGAAGCATATTTTAAAATGAATCATTATAATGAATGTCATGTATGGACACACAATAGAGTAAAACACATCCTCTTCATTCTAACATTCATACTCCAATGGCAAAAGACAGCACAGGAAAAAAA
>NW_018391983.1:3385-7434 GCF_900095145.1 Mus pahari | reverse complement strand
CTGGGTAGGAGAACCAGCAAGGCTGGTCTGGTTAGATCCTTGGTCTGTTTTTGAGGTGGTCCACCTCTATGGTACTGGACAGAACCCCTCCTAAAATGAAGACTTTATGACTTACTGCTAGACAAAGTAGTATAAAGAGCCTGCTCAGTCTCAAGACCTACGTGAAATGGCAGGGAAGTTTTGAACAAGGTTTCTAGGTTTTATGTTTGTCTTCAAGGGAAGGTTTCTATGATTCACCTTGGGAAGGACTATTTTTTTCTTGGTGGCACTAGGGATTAAACCTAGTGGCTTGAACAAGTTTGGCAAGGAGTTCTATCACTGAGCTACATCCCCAACCTTCATGTGTCATTTACTGTGTCTCTTCATCAGGAAAGAAATTTATAAGGACTAACCATTTTGAAATGGCGTTTGTTAACACGTGGTATAGAGGTACATGCTTATAATCCCAGAAATTGAGAGAGAGATTAAAGAGGATCATGAATTCAAAATCAATTGGGGTATATGGGAGCTCAGGGAAGCTTATGCCTTATAATATGAAAGGTCTGTCTCCAATGCAGTCATCTCTTAGAACTCTGGTTGACCATAATGACTGTTAATCCTGCCAACTTGATGGGATACATTTAGAAAGTCTTTGGATACAAATATGTACCTCACTGTAGCATGTTCAATATTGGGTCATTAAAGGTGGGAAGAACCATTTTATATATAAGTGACATCACACCATGGTCCTAGATTGAACAAAAATGAGAAATTGAGCTGAGAGCCAGCGCTTGTCACTCTGCCTCCTGACAACAGACACATGAGACCAGCTGCCCCTCACCCTTGGCCATGCCTTCCCCATCATGACCGACTTACCATGGAACATGAGCCAAAGTTCCAATTGTTACTAAAGTCCTGCTATCTCAGTGCTTGAAGGTCAGTGCTTCTGAGATGACAGTCAGGAAGCAGGAGTCTAGGGGTTACCCAAGGAGCACTGCTTGGGGACATGAAAGCAGAGGGGGGCTCACCCACAAAGTTCCATCTTGGCCAACTCATAGGGTACAAAGTGGTTGTATAGGGGAAGCACAGGGCAGAAAATGAAGCTTGCAATGTGTCTGCATCATTCTGGGCATGTAGCTATGTTTCCTTCTTCACCAAAGCCCCAGAACATATCAACAGACAGCGGCCCCTCAAGCCAAGTTCCCTTTGTTTCTGTCTAGAAGGCCATATTCCTTTTCTGTAAGTCAAACCTCACAGGAATCTATAGAACTGACCCAGTGAGGCTGTGTCAGTTGATAAACAGTATTAAAAGAAGAAGCCTAAGATTCTCATGTTTGGTCTGGAAAGATGGCTCAGCGGTTAAGAGCACTGGCTGCTCTTCCAGAGGCCCTGAGTTCAATTCCCAGCAACCACATGGTGACTCACAACCGTCTGTAACCTGATCTGATGCCCTCTTCTGGTGTGCCTGAGGACAGCTATAGTATACATATGCACATAAAGATAAATCAATAATTATTTTAAAAAAGATTCTCTTTTTACACAAAGATTGCCAGACAGTCTGGGTTCTGTTTTTTTAAAGAAAGATAATTTATTATACTTATTTCTTTGTTTTTCTTTAAAACAGTCTCAGTACCCTGATAAGAAGGATTTTGGTTGTTCTTAGATATGTGTATTTTATTTTTATCTTAATTTTTAGAATTGTTTAATACAGAAGAACATAATAGAATTACAGGTATCTATGAATATGTCACTCAGAACTGACATGTCTCCAGCCCTTTCTTTCTGGTGGCATCACCCCAGTGGGCAGGAAGTGTCAGCAGCAAGCCTCTGTCCCTTAGCTGGACCCTATTCCCTGTTAGCCCCAGCTCTACTCCCTTGACACGGAGCAATTCTTCTTATTTCAGTTTTTTTCAATTTTTTATTAGATATTTTCTTCATTTACATTTCAAATGCTATCCTGAAGGTTCCTTATACCCTCCCCCTGCCCCTGCTCCCATACCCACCCACTCCCACTTCTTGGCCCTGGCGTTCGCCTGAACTGGGGCATATAAAGTTTGCAAGACCAAGGGTCCTCTCTTCCCAATGATGGCTGACTAGGCCATCTTCTGCTACATAAGCAGATAGAGACATGAGCTCTGGGGGTACTGGTTAGTTCATATTGTTGTTCCACCTATAGGGTTGCAGACCCCTTCAGTTCCTTGGGTACTTCCTCTAGCTCCTCCACTGGGACCCTGTGTTCCATCCAATAGATGACTATGAGCATCCACTTCTGTATTTGCCAGGCACTGGCATAGCCTCACCAGAGACAGCTATATCAGGGTCCTGTCAGCAAAATCTTGCTGGCGTATGCAATAGTGTCTGGGTTTGGTGGCTGATTATGGCATGGATGCCTAGGTGGGGCAGTCTCTGGATGGTCCATCCTTTGTCTCAGCTCCAAACTTTGTCTCTGTAACTCCTTCCATGGGTATTTTCTTCCCCATTCTAAGGAGGGACAAAGTATCCACATTTTGGTCTTCCTTCTTCTTGAGTTTCATGAGTTTTGCAAATTGTATCTTGGGTATTCTAAGTTTCTGGGTTAAAATCCACTTATCAGTGAGTGCATATCATGTGAGTTCTTTGGTGATTGTGACACCCAGCAATTCTTCCAATGAGAAGCCTTATATTTTACATGGCTGGGATATTGCCTGATAAGGTACCCACTGACTGTAAACCCATCACGTGGGAAGCAGAGACAGAAGCACCAGACATTCAAGCCCACACCTGTAACCTTAGCCCTCTGCAGGCAGAGACAGGAGACCCAGAAGCTCAAGGTTCATAGTGTGCCCCAGTAAAGCCTGGGCTACATGAAGTTTCTTCCAAAAAATGTAATCAATGGGCATGCTGGTGCATGGCTTTAATCCCAGCACTTAGGAGGCAGAGGCAGGCGGATCTCTGTGAGTTTGCAGCCAGCCTGAAAAGAGTCTGAATTCCAGGACAGCTAGGTGGTATTTCACAGAGGAACAGAGGGTCAAACATCAAACAAACAAATAAAACAAAAACATAAAACAAGAAAAAGGATAGCAGTAGAAGAAATGAAGGTATTTGCCATGTTATTATTCATATTTGGGGATAAATATTTTCAAAACTACTAGTAAAAATCAATTATAGTTATTTTTATTATATTTATAAAGTTGGGTCCATCCAAAGCAACTCACCTTCACATTATTATGTACTCTCTTTAAGGGACTCTTCAAGGTTTAACATATTTAGTAACTATGGTTCTACGTGTCCTTCCTCAGATGACACAACAGGATGACATTATAACACATGCTTGCTCATGTCCCTCACCACATTTCCCCCAACTCCACTCAACATTTCCTCTAGGGGATGCTGTAAGACTTGNCTGAGCCCACACTCATTTCCCAATTCCTCTGATACTGTGGAGAAATACATTTGAGGAGGAGTTTACAGACACCATTAAAACCCTGAGTCTCAGTGCTTGCAGGATCATTTCTACTAAGCATCCTGTCCAGCAAAGAAGCAACTCATCAGAATGATGCCTGGAGGCTTGTCAGGGGCCAGACCTGCCACACCAGAAATCCAGGAGATTGCTGACAAGGTGAGTCAATGTGCTTGAGGAAAAAGCTTGGTCTCAAACCCAATTTCTAACATTTGATTTATAATTTGGCCCCACCTTAACAGCGTGGGAAATGACAGACACCAGAAATATATGGGTTGTGTTCAAACATTTATACAGCTGAAAGTGGAACATTAAGCCTTTTAGAAAAATTTTAACACCCCAAGAGTAATATTGGCCAAGCCACAGTCTTCATTGCAGCCTCAGTTTCCCCAGTAGATGATGGTGAATACATGCTGGATGGTCTCCACATCTCAATATGTCTGATCCCGGGAGCTCTAACTACTGATGGAATGTTCCAGTCCCACTAGTTAAAGATGATATGTGGAGGCNCATAAGGATCTTAAGGATCTCTGAGCTGATTCCAGGATGCAATGCCCACCAAACCATGACTGTCAAAATACAACTCAGTGTTTCTAGCAAGTTGATACATATTGATAACTATCAGCTATAT
>NW_018391983.1:0-1210 GCF_900095145.1 Mus pahari | reverse complement strand
CACTGGTCTTTAATTAAGGCACTTGCAAGTGGAAGACTCCATGCCCCAATCCATTGGTTGGATCTTGTTTTACTTTGTGAATACTCAAGGCTTTTATCATCTCTATGTAAAGAAATCAGGGTGATCACACACACACACACACACACACACACACACACACACACACACACACACAAACATTCACTCATGAAGAAGCACAGATATGTGCATGTATTTACACACCCATAGTACCATATACAACAGTATCCTTTGGATAGTAGCATTTGAAGATTAAGGTAATGAGGAAAATCAGAGGACAGTGTCGACTGTAGAACACAAAATTTTATGGTTCCAATAAGGAACAAAGTGGCAACTCTTAATCAGGACAGTCTAGGTCCCAGGATCCTGCCCCATCCCAAACAAAATAAAACAAAACCAAACAAAAACAACAAAAACCCACTAGGTCTATTACCTTGATGGTTCTTAGATTTCTTTCTTTCTTTCTTTTTTTTTTACTTTACAAAGGAGGCAGCCTGGTGGGAAGTCACAAAGTAGGTTGTCAGACAGCAGACATGTAGGGACTATATAGTCCATATTTTTCAAATCAAATCTTAGTTTCTTTTCCCTTATCAAACTTTGTCCCAACTTAGAAGTCAGACAAATGAATCACCAAAAACATGGGCTGCCCTCTGCTCCTGTTCCAGNCATCATGAAAATAAAATGTAACTCTGGAATGTAATCTGTGCCAAGATTTTAATATAAAGTAAAATAATTTAATCCAGATGGAGAAATGGATAAGTGGGTAGGAGTGCTGGCTCTTCTTGCAGAGGACTTAGGTTTGGGTCTCAGCACCCACATGGCAGCTCACAACCATCTTTGAGTCCAGTTCGAGGGGATGTAACACCCTCTTCTGACATCTTCAGGCATTGCATATATTTGATGCACTTAAATATAAGCAGGCAAAACATTTATACAAAGAATTTGAACAGAATCTTTTACAAAGGGTATTAATAATACATCTAGGATATATGTTTTCTGCCACCCTGTTAGCTGTTCTCTCTGTTAAATTAAGGGTTGATGGATGGTCAGTTCACCGGTGCTGCCTTGGGACAGAGGTGTTGTTTCAGGAGAACTTGGTACATCTCATCTGGACAAGAAAGAGCTACCATACAATTGAGATCCATGTGAACTAACTTCCTTCTTTCCTCCCTCCCTCCCTCCCTCCCTCCCT
>NW_018391982.1:0-30978 GCF_900095145.1 Mus pahari | reverse complement strand
CCTGGGGACTGCCGCCAGGCGAACACCCCTCCTTGGGCGGGACAGGCGCCGGACGACCGGGACCAGACCCGGGTCCCTCCTCCGACTCAATGAGTTTCTATGTGCATCACTTGAGTCTGGAAGACACTGTTTCCTTGGAAGTAATCCTTTTTTTAAAAAAAATGTATCTTCCTGGTATCTATTTCATGCTATTTACTTAATTTTTACCTTGTGTTTTATATGCTGTTAATATCTAACTTTGCATGTGCATGTGTGCATGGGATTTGAGGAGGGAGAAGAGTGGATTTCCCCCTTACAATTCTGCCTATCTTCTTATTTGTTTGAAATGATTTTCTGTATGTGCATAGGCAGACCTTTTAAAAAGCCCCTTCCAACAGTGCTTTCCCATTAATAGATCCAGTTTTCTCAGTTTTGTTATGACAAATATGTGTGCTTTGTGGCTGTCACTATATATAAAAAAGGGAAATTTCTGTTGGCTTTAAATTTAGAAAGTAACAAAACCATTTCCATTTAATTCAAGCTTGTCATAAATTTCTGTGCCTCAGGTCAGTAATTACAAAGCCTATCTAAACCACAAGAAGTTAAAGTGAGCTTTAAAATTTGTGTTAAATAGAACTTAATCCAAGGTCAGCAAGGAGATAGAAAAGAGAATTTGCAATGAAGTCTCCCACATTTGAGATTATCTATAGGCAAAATATATTAAAATATTTTATACTAGGTTTATAAAATTTTCTAAAATATTTCATAACACTGAAAGTCATACACTAGAATTCACTTTCTCATGAAAGTGAATCGTCCCATGAAATATCATAAATGATTATATCATTATTAAGTTGTATATCATTATATTTTGAGGTTTTGTTTAATAAGTTTACTTTTGAAAACATAATATGAACACAGCCTCTACATCATTCCCATTTCTTCTTCTCTCTGTCAAACTCCTCTTGTTTCACCCTTCCAAATTTGTGATCTCTTTTTCAACTATTGTGTGTATGCACATATACACATATAGGATAGAGTACTGAGTCCATCTACTTTTGGTCATATGTAAATGTGTCCAGGTCTGACCCCTTGAAGTTGGACATATTATTTGGAGGAAACGGATTCTCTTTGACTAGCAGGTTTTGACCACTTATAGTTCTTAAAGTAAGAGTGGGTCCATGAGGAATTTGCCATGTTTGTGTTGGTATGCTTACTAGGGTTATCCTTATACTAATAATTGTTCAGGTAATCATAGTATTGAGAGAGTGAAGGCCATTGAGGAGTGGATCCATAGCTAATGTGAATGTCTAGTCCTTCTCAAGTCACCAGTCAGTAGTGGATAACAATTAACTAATATTCTCTTTCTATCCACAGAAACTTAAAGTCTGGAAATATCACTATATCCAGAAAGATACAGAGCACGTATCTGCTTTACAAGAATAGAGCATAAACTCTTCTAGGAAAAGTTAAAAACTAAGCTTGATGAGTTAATGTGATGAGTTAATGTGAAGTACAGACTTTAAGAAAGGATATCTTAAGATATAGTCATATTGTTTCTCATATTACACAAGGCAATGAAAGTTAAAAGTACAGTGAGATACTAGTATGCATTTACTAGACATTAGGAGCATTTCCCTAATAAGCAAATAAACTGGAGCTCTCAGAAACTGTATTTTAAGGATAAAGAATTACTGTACAAAGAAGGAATCTCAAAACCATTTTGGTTTAGATTTTCCTGATGGCTAAGGATGCTGAAAAATATTTTTTAGCAATTTGCGATAGCTATACTGAGATTATGTTTAGATCTGTACCCACTTTTTGATTGGATTGTTGGGTTTGTTAATGCCTAGTTTTTTGAGATCTTTATCAATATTAGCCCTCTATTTGATGAGTTGAGAAAAATCTTTTCAGCTCTGTAGCCAGCCATTGTGTCCTATTGATGGTGTCCTTTGTCTTTCAAAAGCTTTTTAGTTCCACAAAATTCCATTTATTATTGTTGATATTAGTGTCTGTGCTACTGATGTTCCTTTCAGGAAGATGTTTCCTGTGCCAATAAGTTCATAGATATTCCCCACTTTTACTCTATTAGGTTCATTGTGTCTGGTATAATGTTTAGGTCTCTGATCCACTTAGACTTGAGTTTTGTGCAGTGTAATAAACACAGTTTTATTGTATTTCTGAATTCTTTATAAAAAAATCAGATGTCCACAGGGATATGGATTTACATATAGACTTTGATTTCATTGATCAATGTATCGGTTTTTATGCCAATACTATGTAAGGTTTATTACTAGAGCTCTGTAATACAGCTTGAAATCATAGATGGTGATACTTCTGGAAGTTTATTTTATTTTATTTTATTTTTTTATTGTTCAAGATTGTTTTAGCATTTCTTAGTTTTTCCATATGAAGGTGAGTGTTATCATTTCAAGGTAAATAAGAATTGTGTTAAAATTTAGATGGGGATGTCATTAAGAGATGTAGAGTACTTTTGGTAGGATGCTCATTTTTATTATGTTAATCCTACCGATCTATGAGCATGGAAAGCCTTTCCATCTTTTTTTGTATTGGATATTTTCTTTATTTGCATTTCAAATGTTATTCCCATTCCTGCTTTCCCTCCCTCCCTGAAACACCTATCACATCCTCCTTCACCCTGCTTCAATGAGGGTGTTTTCCCCCCACCCTCCCACTCTCACCTCTCTCCCCTTTGATTTCCCCTACACTGGGGCATCTATCTAGCCTCCATAGGACCAAGAACGGCTCCTTCCATTGATGCATGACAAGGCAATACTCTGCTACATATGCAACTGGAGCCATGTGTACTCCTTTGGGCTTAGTCCTTGGGAGTTCGGGGTAGGGGGTGTGGTGTGGTGTGATTGGTTGATATTGTTGTTCTTCCTATGGCTTTGCTAACCCTTCAAATCCTTCAGTCCTGTCTCTAACTCCTCTATTAGGGACCCTGCATTCAGTCCAATGGTTGGCTTTGTATTTATAAGGGTCTGCCAGTGCCTCTCAGGAGATGCCCCTTTCAGCATGCACTTCTTGGAATCTACAATAGTGTTTGGGTTTGGTAACCGTATATGGGATGAATCCCCAGGTGGTACAGTCTCTGGGTGGCCTTTCCTTTAGTCCCTGCCCTTCACTTTATCTCCATATTTGCTCCTGTATTTTGTTCTCCTTCTAAGAAGGACCAAAGCACCCATACTTTGGTCTTCCTTGAGCTCCCTGTGGTCTGTGAGTTGTATCCTGGTCATTTGAGCATTTGGGCTAGGATCCACTTATCAGTGAGTGCATACAATGTGTTTTCTTTTGTGTTCATGTTACCTCACTCAGGATGATATTTTCTAGTTCTATTCATTTGCCTAAAAATTTCATGAATTCATCATTTTTAATAGCTGAGTAATACTTCGTTGTGTAAATGTACCATATTTTCTGTATCCATTCCTCTGTTGAGGACATCTGGGCCCCTTCCAGCTTCCGGGTATTATAAATAAGGCTGCTATGAACATAGTGGAGCATGTGTGCTCATTACATGTTGAAGCATCTTCTGAGTATATGCCCAGGAGTGGTGTAGCTGGGTCCTCAGGTAATACTATGTATAATTTACTGAGGAACCACCAAACTGATTTCCAGAGTGGTTGTACCAGCTTACCAGCAATTGAGGAATGTTCCTCTTTCTTCACATCCTCACCAGCATCTGCTGTCACATGAGTTTTTGATTTTAGCTGTTCTGACTGATGTGAAGTGTAATCTCAGGATTGTTTTTATTTGCATTTCCCTGATGACTAAGATTGTTGAACTTTTCTTTAGGTGCTTCTCAGCCACTTGGTATTCATCAGTGAGAATTCTTTGTTTAGCTCGGTACCCTATTTTTCATAGGTTCTTTGGTTCTCTGGAGTCTAACTTCTTGGGTTATTTGTGTATGTTGGATATTATCCCTCTATCAGATGTAGGATTGGTAAAGATCTTTTTCTAATCTGTTGGTTGCCTTTTTNTCTTATTGACAGTGTCCTTTGCCTTACAGAAGCTTTCTAATTTTATGAGGTCCCATTTGTCAAATCTTGATCTTACAGCACCAGCCATTGATGTTCTGTTCAGGAATTTTTCCCCTGTGTCCATGTGTTCAAGGCTCTTCCCCACGTTCTCCTCTGTAATTTTTAGTGTATCTGGTTCTATATGGAAGTCCTTGATCCACTTGGACTTGAGCTTTGTACAAGGAAATAAAAATGGGTCGATTTGAATTTTTCTACATGCTGACCACCACTTGAACCAGCATCATTTGTTTGAAATGCTGTTTTTTCCACTGGATAGTTTTAGCTCTTTTTGTCAAATATCAAGTGATCATATGTGTGTGGGTTTATTTCTGGGTATTCAATTCTATTCCACCGATCTTCCTGCCTGTCTCTGTACCAATACCATGCAGTTTTCATCACAATTCCTCTGTAATTCAGCTTCAAGTCAGGGATGGTGATTCCCTCAGAATTTCTTTTATTGTTGAGAATAGTTTTTGCTATCCTGGGTATTTTGTTATTCCAAATGAACTTGCAAATTGATCTTTTTGTAATTCTATGAAGAATTGAGTTGGAATTTTGATGGGAATTGCATTGAATTTGTACATTGCTTTCATCAGGATGGCTATTTTTAATGTATTAATTCTGCCAATCTCTGAGCACGAGAGACCTTTACACCTTCTGAGATCTTCTTCAATTTCTTTGTTCAGCAACTTGATGTTCTTGTCATATAAATCTTTCAGTTGCTTGGTTAGAGTCACATGAAGGTATGCAGTATTGTTTGTGCCTACTGTGAAGAGTGACATTTCCCAAAGTTTTTTCTCAGCCTTTTTATCCTTTGAGTAGAGGAAGGCTACTGATTTGTTTGAGTTAATTTTATATTCAGCCCCTTTGCTGAAGTTGTTTATCAGCTTTAGGAGTTCTCTGATGGAATTGTTGTCACATAAGCATATGATCATATCATCTGCAAATGATGATATTTTACTTCTTTCTTTCCAATTTGTATCCCTTTGACCTCCTTTTGTTTTCTAATTGCTCTAGCTAGAACTTCAGACACTATATTGAATAGATAGGGAAAGAGTGTGCAGTCTTGTCTAGTTCCTGATTTTAGTGGGATTGCTTCAAGTTTCTCTCCATTTAGTTTGATGTTGGTTACTGGTTTGCTGCATATTACTTTTACTATGTTTAAGTATGTGCCTTGAATTCCTGATCTTTCCAAGACTTTTAACATGATCGGATGCTGAATTTTGTCAAATACTATTTTAGCATCTAATGAAATGATCATGTGGTCTTTTTCTTTGAGTTTGTTTATGTATTGGATTACATTAAAGGATTTTCATATATTGAACCATGTCTGCATCCCTGGAATGAAGCCTCCTTGACTGTGGTGAATGATCGTTTTGATGTATTCTTGGATTCGGTTGGCAAGAACTTTATTGAGTAGTTTTGCATCAATGTTCATAAGGGACATTGTTCTGAAGTTGCCTTTCTTCATTTGGTCTTTGTGTGGTCTAGGTATAAGTGTAACTGTGGCTTCCTAGAATGAATTGGTTAGTGTATCTTTTGTTTCTATTTTGTGGAATGTTTAAAGAGTATTGGTATTAGGTCTTCTTTAAAGGTCTGATAGAATTCTCCAATATTCTTTCCATCTTCTTGTATCATCTAAAATTTCTTTCTTCAAAGGCTTGAATTTTTTATCATACAAGTCTTTCTCATGCTTGGTTATAATTATCCCAATAAATGTTATATGGTTTGTGGTCATTGAGCAGGGTAATTCCCTGATTTATTTCTCAGTCCTTTTGTCATTTTTATATACAACAGCTACTGATTTCTTTGAGTTAACCTTGTATTCAGCCACACCACTGAAGTGTTTATCAGTTGTAGGGGGTCCCTGGTTCAATTTTTTTTATTCATTTATGGATACATTTGTTTCATCTACAAACCAAAATACATTGGTTTCTTTCATTCCAATTTGTATTGATGTCATTAAGCTGTGTTATTGCTCTAGACAAGAGTTCAAGTAATATATTGAATAGATATGGAGGGAGTGAATAGCCTTGCCATGTTCATGATTTCAGTGGAAATGTTTTGAGTTTCTCTCTATTTAATTTCATGTTGGTTATATGTTTGTTGTAAATTTTCTTTATCATTTGGGTATATGCCTTGTCTTCTTAATCTCTCCAAGACTTTATTCATGAAGAACAGTTCTATTTTGTTAAATACTTTTTTTGACTTCTAATGAGATAATCATCTCTGTGCTTTTTGGTTTTTCCTCTGTTTATATGGTGGATTATATTGACTGATTTGATGTGTTGAACCATCCCTGCATACCTGAGATGAAGTCTAGTTAATCATGGTTTGAGACAGTTTTGCTATGAATTTGGTTTTCAAGTAATTTATTAATTATTTTATATATTTGATCATAAATGGAATTGATCTGAAATTCCCTTTTTGTATGCATATTTGTGTGGATTGGGTATCTGGGCAACTATAGCCTCATAAAACAAATTTGGCAATGTTTCTCTCTTTTTTTTTTCATTTTTTTACTAGATATTTTCTTCATTTACATTTGAGATACATTGAGATATTGAGAAGATGTATATTTTTTGTGTTCATATGAATTGTTCTATAAATATATGTTAGGTCATTTGGTTCCTTATGTCTCTTTGCTCAAGTATTTCTGTGTTTATTTTTTACCTGAATCACCCATTTATTGGTGAATATGGGGTATCGAAGTCTCCTCTTAATAGTGTGTGAAGGTAGATATGTATTTTAAGCTTTAAGTAATGTTTCTTTTACAGATATGGATGCTCTTCTGTATTGATCATAGATAGTAAGAATTGAAAGTCCAAAAGGCCTTGGTGGTGCAAGCCTCTAATCCCAGAATTCAGAAGGCAGAGATTGGTGTATATCTGTGAGTTGAAGTCCAGCCGTGTCTACACCCAGGGTTATATGAAGAAGACTTGTCTTGTTTTCTCTTGGTCTAAACTATTGCAAACGGAGTGCCCTTTTTCATTCCTTAATGTGATATCCACGTACCCGTTCACACATAAGATCTTGACAGCAAGACGGAGAAAAGTGGGGACACTGTCTGTGTCTGACCCCATGTTTTCAATCTTAAAAACAGACCTGGTACATAAGGCAGATGTTGTACAAGTGAGGGAAGGTAAGGTTCTTTAGTGCTAATAATTCACAAGCTTGGAGCTAAACCTGTCACGCATCATATATCCACCTGTTTAAAGAAACTATCTCACAGAGATCTTAGGTCTATGGTCCCTGTAGAAGGCCAAAATTCATTTGATCTAAAGACCAATCTAGTATCTGAATAGAGCTTATTTTGCTCCAGTGTAAAGTAAACACTGAGGTAGATTTAGATTGTAAGTGCATTTTGGATTCTGTGATGCTAAATTGGTTGACAGAGAAGTTTTAGAGAAAGAAAGAGATGATTTTTGCTATGTCATACTACAATCTTTTTTTTTTCTTATACTTGATTATTCTCCTTAAAAATGCATCCCACCTATAAACTGGAATTGTAATAAAAGTCTTTCTATGATTTGTAAAAAAAAAAAAAAAAAAGACTTGTCTTGAAAAACCAAAGGAAAAACAAGAAAGAAAAAAGAAAAATAATTGAAATGTCATTTTGGTGGATATTTTCTTTGATGAGTGTGAGGTGTCCTTTTGCATCTCTTTTGAGTAATTTTGGCTTGAAGTCTATTTTGTTAGGTACAAGAGTGGCTACACCAGTCTGCTTCTTAGGTGCTTTTCTTTTCTCTCTTTCTTTGTTTCTTCTGAAAAATCTTTTCCAGCCCTTTACGCTGAGGTAATGTCTATCTTTGATGCTTAGTTGTGTTTCTTTTATACAATAGAAAGTTGGATCCTATTTTTGCATTCATTCTGTTAGACTGTTTCTTCTTACTGGGGAATGGAGTCTTCTGGTATTGAGATACCAATGACCAATCATTGTTAATACTTGTTATATTGTTATTGTTGTTGTTGTTGGTGGTGGCGGTGGTTGTGGTGGTGGTTATGGTGTTGGTGTTGTGTGTGTGTGAGAGAGAGATGGGAGAGAGAGAGAGAGAGAGAGAGAGAGAGAGAATTTCTTCTTTTGTTTTTGTTATGTGAGCTTATTTATATTCTGTGTTTTCATGGATACCTCTTTGGGTTGGAGTTTTTCTTCATGTATGTTCTCTATGGCTAGATTTATGGATAGATATTGTTAAAATTTGACTTTATCATGGAATACTCTGTTTTAAACATTATACATATTGTTAGTTTTCCTGAAAATAATAGTCTGGCTTGATATCTATGGTTTCTAAGAGTATGCAGGATTTCTGACTAGATTCTTCAGGCTTTTAGAGTCTTCATTGAGATGTCAGGTATGATTCCAAGAGGTCTGGTTTTATCTTTAACTTGATATTTTTCTCTTTCAACTTTTAATATTTTTTTCTTTGTTCTTTACATTTAGTGTTTTGATCATTATGTGTATTTATGTGACTTTCTTTTATGGTCAAATCTATTTGATGTTCTATATGCTTTTTGCACATGTATAGGAATCTCCTTTAGGTCAGGAAAATTTTATTCTATGATTTTGTGGAAAATATTTTTGGGGCCTTGGATCTGGAATGTTTCTTGTTCTACTCCTATTATTGTTAGGTTTGGTCTTTTCAAAGTGTCCCAGATTTCCTGGATGTTCTGTATCAGGAAATTTTTATATATAATATTTTCTTTAATGAATGTATCAATTTCTTCTATTGTGTCATCAGTGCCTGAAATTTCTCTACCTCTTACATTCTGCTGGTGATGCTTCCATCTGTAAATCCTGTTCATTTCCTTAGATTTCCAGAATTCTCTCAGTTTGTATTTTCTTAATTGTTTCTATTTGTACTTTTTAGGTCTTTGGCTATTTTATTCTTTTCTTTCAACTGCTTGTTTTTTGTTGTTTTTGTTTGGTCTGTGTGTGTATATGTGCATACACATATGCACAGGATGTGCATGCGCAGAAGCATGGCTTTTGTCTTCTTTTTTGCTTTGTTTCTTCTTTTTTTTTCTTTAAAATATTTATGCTTTATATCCTTTTTTTTTTTGCTTGTCTAATCCTCAATTTCTTTAAGTGATTTATTTATTTATTTATTTATTTATTTATTTATTTATTTAAGGATCTCTTTCCTTTCCTCTTTGGTTTTAATGTAATTTTCTTGTTCTTCAACTACCTTGGAATATTCAGAACTTGCCATAGTAGGATAGCGGGGTTATGGTGGTGGCATATTGCCTTGGCTGTTGTTGGTTGTGTTCTCATGCCATCTTCTTGGTTTCTGGTTTAGGTTGATTATAAGTATAAATGCTGATTTCTAAGTTTGTCTATGTTGAATTATTTTTTTCTCTTTGGTTTACATTTCCTCTTTGTTTTCTGCAATAGCCTGCAGTTTAACAAAGGTACTCTACTGCATGGCAGTTGGCATGGGGGAATAAAGGGAGTGGGAGAAAAACCCTCATCCCACCAGAGTTCTGGTGCTCTGGGCAGGTGGACATGGGAGATTGCCGCATGCTTTCCACATAGCACTGGGTGGGTGTCTGGCTGTGGGAAGCCACTGTGCCTCAGCTCTGTGAGGGGTGGACAAGGGACAGTCCTAGATAAAGGGTTCTCAATCTCAAGAATCCCAGACATTTCTGGACATTGTGGAAGAGTTGAGAACAAAATTGGGGCCCTGTGGGCAGCTTGGTCAGCCCTGGGGCTGAAGGGAGGAGAGGGCAGAGAGAGAGGGGGTGCTGAATGGTTCCCATGCAGGCGAAAGTCCTTGGTCTGGTCTGTGGCTTGAATGCAGGATGGCGGGAGGTGAGAGGTGGCTTGTTAGGGGATAGCCTACCGCATCATCCAAGCATGGTGGGCTTTGGTGAGCAGAGACTGTCTGTGGTTTTAGAGCTTTATTGTAGAAAGGCAGGGAGAAAGAGAGAAGGTAGAAAGAGAGAAGGTAGAAAGAGAGAGAGAAACTGGCCATGGCCACATGGAGAAAGGGGGAAGGGAGAGAGAGAAGGAGGGCTGGAGATGAGAGTATGAAAGGTGAGGGCTTAAAGAGGGCAAGGAGGGGGCCAAACAGCCACTTTTATGGTGGGCTGGGCTACCTGGCTACAGTCAGGTAACTGTGGGGGTGAAGTCTAGTCAGAATGTCAGAAGCTTGGGACTTTATCTGTGTGACTCATAGTTACACACATCTCCTGTGGGGGTTGTAGGGGTGGTAACTTTGACAGGAGCCAGGGATCCAGGAGACACGATCAAACACCTTCCATCCCATGTAGGTGGAAATCACCACCCATCAAGTCCCTGGGGTTCCAGACCTTTGCTTGACTAGAGACCAGGCTGTCTGTGCACAGCCCACTGCCCCACACGCTACCTATATTTTGGGGCTAGACTTCTGGTGGGTAAGGAGTCCTCTAGTCAAGCAGGGAATCTCTTCTTGAATTGCTGGTTGGGACCTGGAGATGAGTATGGGTGTGACTTTGGAGACAGTTAAGGTTGAAAGAGATCCAAGAAGGTGAGAAGGGTCACATGTTATGTGGCCGTTAAGGAGTTTTGGTGGCTTTTGTGGGCTCTGGTCCAACAGTGATCCTCTGGGGGGGGGGCGCAGAATATGGTAAAGAGAATGGGAATCGTGATTGGAGAAATGGTGGGCAGGCACTGAGAGAGTAGGAGTGAGTGGGTGTATCTGCCAGGTGTCTGATGGAGCAGGAACTCAAGAAAATTTTGTAGTATTTTAATTGTACCTGACTAATTCTGTTACAATGTATAGCTATTTACTTCCAATGGTGGAATGGAGCAGAAAATAAAAGATATTTACTAGGGAGTGTGCAGTGACTTTCAGGGATATTATTAACAACAAATATTTGCTAACATTTATAATGTATGAAATTCCACACTATTTATTATTAAACTTAAGTAGGACAACATTTAAATGGGGTTGGCTTACAGGTTCAAAGGTTCAGTCCATTATAGTCAAGACAGGAACATCACAGTGCCCAGACATGCATGACAGAGGAGAAGCTGAGAGTTCTATATCTTGTTTCAAAGTCAAACAAGAGAAGACTCACATTCTCACACAGCTAAGAGAAATCTCTCAAAACTCACTCCAAGAGCAACACACTTCCTCTATTAAAGCCACACCTACTCCAACAAGGCCATCATTCCAACTAGTGCCACTCCCCGGGCCAAGCATATTCAAACCACCACACCTTAAAATTTTACAAGCGTTATATATCCTTCAAAACAAATAAAGGTCAGCATAAATTCTAATAGAAGGATTGCATCCTTTAGAAGGATTGCATCTAAATTTGTTGTAATAATTAGCATTCTTTATATAGTACATTAAATGTTGGTACTGATAAGCTTGCTAGCTTGGATATTTACAGTTTTTATTCACATGTGAAACTAAACCCCATATATGAAATGTGTCTAGACAACGTTATCTTGGTTGGCATATGGGTTCACTATAGGCAGGCTTAGAGACTTTTCTAAGCACCTTCTAATAGGTACTGTGGAGTATTTACTAGGGAATCTCAAAGCTTACTTAAATACTATTTGAAAATCAGTTTTCAATTTTGTCTTTTTGGCCATTAATGGTTGTCTTTTTGTTAATAATAACAATATATCATCCCTAGCATTTAAGGTAAAAGCACTTAGCTTTTAAATTAACAGTGTTTTGTTTCTGCTGACTATCTTTCAACATTTAAATATCATTATAATGATTATTTATCTCTAGTTCTTCAGGCACAAAAGAAAGCTTCCTTATGTGTTTTTTTGCATTGTTTTCTAAAATGACAAAGCAAAATTGTAGTAGGCTACCAATACAAAATATTTTATTTTTAGTGTGTAGACATTGTCCATATTATAAATGAGTTTATGTGTGTCATATTAATCCCTTCAGATTATAAGGAAAATGTTTAACACCCTGTAAGAATAACATATTTAAATTTAACAAACCACTCCATTGAAGCATGAATACGTTACAACGAATAGAGTGATGGTTCTGAACCCAACTTTGCACCCACAAATTCTTCTCATGATATTGAACTAAGGACATTGTAGTAAGCACAATCTGATGTATCACGATATGGACTTTCCTAAATGGTGGTGGTTTCCTCTTAGCTTGGTAATCAATATGGGAAGAAAGTGGCAACAGTCTAATTCATCATCAGGGAGCAACATCTTGCTTGGAGACAGGAGTAATTGCATCCAGTGAGAGATAACAGGGATTACTCACCACTTCATTTGTGTACTGGTATATAATTTCTTTGTTTTCAATGTGGATTGGATTAAATGACTTACTTCTCATAGAATATGATAGAAAGAGTGAGACATTGTTTTTGAGATTAGGCTGTGAAAAAATGGTTCTGTCCTGCATACTCCTCCAGTTTGTTGTGTGACTAAATTTGATTTGATTTACTATTTCTGGAAGAACTGCACAATGTTGTCTAAGCTCCAATAATGACTGCCTGAGAAAAACATGCCCACTGATGGAATAATGGCATGAAAATCATTGGTGCATCATATGAATGCCCAATTTAATACTTTCCAGCCTTTTACAATGTGAAAGATGACTAGTTGTAGGTCTCTGTGTTAATAACCATCTACTGTAAGTAGAAACTTTTCTTATAAGTGAGAAGAGATGTATTAATCTAGGAGTGTAATGAGTTTTCTACTCAGTCCAGTGACTCATCTAGCCACAAAATCTTGGTGCCAAGTATAGGTTTCATCTGGTAGAACAGGACTTAAATCAAGAGTGGGTATTTATTCCCATAATGTTCATGAGAGTTTTGCTGTCTACAGTAGCTGGGCTGTCATTTGTGTTCTCTTTTGGTGTGTATGATATCTGCCCAGAATCTTCTGGCTTTTTTAATTCTAATATGTCTGCCTTTATATGTCACTTGATCTTTTTCCATTACTGCTTTTAATATTATTTCATTGTTTAGTGCATTTGGTGTTTTGACTATTATGTAAAAGGAGAAATTTCTTTTTTGGCTCAAACTATTTGGATTTCTGTAGGCTTGTTGTATGTTCACTTTCTTTAGGTTGTGGAAGTTTTCTTCTATAATTTTGTTGAAGATATTTACTGGCCTTTTAAGTTGGAAATATTTGCTCTCTTCTATACCTATTATCCTTAGGTTTGTTCTTCACATTGTGTCCTGGATGTCCTGGATGTTTTAGATTAAGCCTTTGTGTATATTACCTTTTCTTTGACTGTTGTGTCAATGTTTTCTTTGGCATCTTCTGCACCTTATATTCTCTCTTCTAACTCTTGTATTCTGTTGGTGATATTTGCATCTATGAATCCTGATCTATTTTCTAGGTTTTCTATCTCCAGGATTGTCTCCCTTTGTCATTTATTTATTGTTTCTAATTCCATTTTTTGATCCTGGGTGGTTTTTGATCAATTCCTTCACTTGTCTAGTTGTATTTTCCTGTATTCCTTTAAGAGATTTTTTTGTGCTTCCTCTTTAAGGGCGTCTACTGTTTACCTATGTTTTCCTCTATTTCTTTAATGGAGTTATTTGTGACCTTCCTAATATCCACTGTCATCCTCATGAGATGATGTTTTTTAGATCAAAATTTTGCTTTTCTGGTGTGTTGAGGTATGTGTTTGTTGTGGTGGGAAAACTTCGTTCTGATGATGCCAAGTAGCATTTATTTCTGTTGATTATGTCATTGTGCTTGGCTTTTGCCATCTGGTTATATCTGGTGTTAGGTGGTCTTGCTGACTCTGAATGGAGCTTGTACCTTCACTGATCCTGTGATCCTGTGAGCTTGGATGTGACTACCCTCCTGGGTGACAAGTTTTCTCTGGGTAGGATTGAGGTAGTGAGGGCTATGGCACAGTTTTACCTCCTGAGAACAGATGGAAAGAGGAAGAATTCTGTCTCAGGCTATATTGTGGTTTCTGTGTCCAATGGGCCGCAGTTTGGTCCAGGTATTGGATCTGTACTGGTTGTCTCACCTGTGAGCTTGGGTGTGTTCTTGAAGACAAATTTTCGCTGGGCAGGATTGGGAAGTAGAAGACTGTGGCACAGGATCAGCTCCCAAGTGTAGATCTGAATTCTCTTTCTAAGGTTGTACCCTCTTGTACTTGACCATGGTTCAGTGAAAAGATATGTGTTCAAGAGTAAAAAGCTCTTACAGATGGTTGATGGGTTCAAAACCACCACTGTCACTACCACCATCACCTACAAAGACATCATTTTGGGCAGCCAGGAAAGAGAAGGTGGTTTTGTGATGAGTTAAAGGAAGGGGAGTGAATATAATAAAATATCATCCCAAGAAAGAAAGAAATAAGAAACAAATAAGCTAAAGGAAAGAAACAAACTCTTGCTTCCCCAAATTTCTCTGGTCAGAATGTTTCATCACAGCAAAAGACAGGAAAAAGGAATACATTGTTTACTCAAATGATCTGATATAACTCTTTCACATTGAAATTAAAGTGACAATCCAAATATATCTCATTTTGCTTTTTATTATCATTATTAGAAAATTGTCTTGGAGATAAATATGGACAATAGTTATAGGGAACCATTTATTATAAAGATGCTTATATAAAAGATTTGGTCATTTCTATTTTGTTAGCTCAAATAAGTTACAGCATTAATTTTTTCCATTTTCAAGAAGTTAGGATATTTACGAATCTGAATTTGAATAATTGTTTCCTTTTGGTATTGCTTTTTAAAAAATTGAGTAATATTTCATTTGGAATGATTCATTTGGCTTCTCTAAAGAAAGAAAGAGATACTCCAATATTTTGAAGACACTGGACCATGGAAATGTGCCAGGGGCTATAATCTTAGAAAGAAAATTGATTTTCCGTATTTTCCATAGGCAAAGCATTACTGGCTTATTACAAATTAGATTTTGCAACAAATGAAAACAGGATGGGGCAAAGATATTTGACAAGATTTTTATTTTGGCAGTATCATCTTTGTGGAGTTGTAAGTGGTGCTTTGGATGGTATGAACAAGTAAGTTCAAATCTAATTACCTGTGTACTTCTGACCTCTTAAAAATGGACAGACCTATGGAATGTCCTACTGGGAAGTGAGTATGAAATATATGAACTTTAAATCACCTGAGCTAAGTTTTCTGATGTTGTGGCACAAGGAAAGAAGGTCACTGATGCCTTACTAGAGTGCTTTCAGTTTCTGACCTCTGGATGACCACCTGTCATCCAGAGATGCTGTTGTCTCACTTAAGTGGGAGTATTTTAGTTTAGGTCAAAGTGGTAGTGTAAGAACTTCTGGAAAAAAAAGATAATTTTTTTCTTTACTACCTAAGATCTGTGGTTAAAGTAGTTAACAGCAAGTTCATCATTTTCTACCTTCATGTAAAAGCTGAAGAAAATACTTACTGATCTGTCTCATTTGATAGTATGGATATCTCATTATCATAAAATAATCTTCAAATTCCAGGTGGCCATGCTACCAAGCAGCATAACAAACACTTTTTCTCTGTATTCCACACAGATCCATTCATCAGCTTAAAGCAGCATGTGGTTACCATCAGACCTATACAAGATCAAATTAGGTAAAATTCCTGAATAAATTCGAAGGTTCTTTACAGATTCTATCCCTTAATGAGGAACTTTTAGCCATCAGTAGGTGATGGAGAATGGACAATAAATCTTATTTGAGGATGTGGCCACTGGTTCTTTTGCCATTTTCTAGTGGATGCATGGCAATACTAATTGATTTTAAAGGATTATCTAATAGAAAAACAAACAAAAACCAACATGAGCTTGAAAGAAGTGTTTATTGCCTGGCATATAGGAGGAGTCAGAGAGAGAAATGAGGTGTATACGGTCAAATTTCATTGCTTTCATGTGTGAAATTCTGAAGAAGAAAGAAAAAGTATTTAAATTAAATTGTAATATATACACAAATACTAGACTTATCTATGGTGAATATGATGAATACATGGCAGAAGCCTGCATGGACATTTGCATAACTTCCTTATTGTTTTTTTATAAAATTTCTTTATTTTGCTAAATCACATATTTACACCTGTTGAAAATTTCAACAAACAAGCATTTTAAAACCACTTCCTGTAATAATTTACTAAACCAAAATGGCAAGGAATAATAGCCCAATCACTTTTTTTCTTTTTTAAAGCAGGTTTTAATTTTTAATATATTTTGATCACATTCTTCTCTTCCCCCAAGTCCATCCAGATCTTCTCTTCCTTCTTCCCCACCCAACTGTAAGTTATTTCTCAAGAATAAATCCAAAACTCAATAAAGCAAAACCCCCAAATCCAGAAAACAAAATACAATACTCCCAAACAAACAAACAAACAAAATCAACTTCTACCACCAGACTTTAACCAAATAAAAGCACACTAAAAGCTATGGAGTTCATCATTTGTTGGTCAGCAACTCCTGAACATGATTTGTTCTGTAGTGTTTGATTTGCCCAATGTTACTCCATTGGGAAAAACTGATATTCCCCCTACCAGTTAGTATAAATGACAGTTGTTAACCTTTACTGTGGGGCCTAGGTTTTGTTTTATACTTTCATTCATTTACTTATGTGACAAGACAAACCAAGAGAAGAATAATAGCCTGTCTTAGGTTCTGCCTCTATAAAGCATCATCATGATCACAACAACTTTTCTAAAAGAAAGCAATTAC
This sequence comes from Mus pahari, assembly GCF_900095145.1. NCBI lineage: Eukaryota > Metazoa > Chordata > Mammalia > Rodentia > Muridae > Mus > Mus pahari. The sequence continues at coordinate 14,325 of NW_018391982.1, read as the reverse complement.
TTGATGCTTGCTTACATTTTCAGAGGTTTGACCCATTATCTCGATGGTGGGAAGCAACGCAGAACATAGGGAGATATGGTACTGGAAATACCCATATCAGCAAGCATCAAGAAGATAGCCTGAGCCTGTTTCAGCTTCAGAAATCCCAAAGCCAACCTCTATAAAACACTTCCTCCAACAATGGCGCACTGACTCTCACAAGGCCACCCCTCCTAATCTCTCTCACTACTTCTGAATAACCAAACACTCAAATATTTGACCTTATGGGAGTTCAATTTCAACTACCAAAAAGCCCAAGAAGGTGCCAGAGTCAGAAAACTACTCATTTGCACATTCAGGAATTGCATAAAAAACACTAAACTTGAAAATCATAATTTAAGCACAAAGGATCTGGTATAGACCCACCCATGTTCCATGAATTTTATTTCAATATTTGTGAGTTTATATGAATGCCTGTTGATTTAGAGGGTCTTTTTTCCTGGTGTTCTTATCCCCTCTGGCTCTGACATAATTTTAACTTCTTTTCCGATAGGTTTCCCTGAGCTCGGAAGAAAGGAATTTGATCTAGATTTGGTCTCACACTCTATGCATAATGTCTATGGGTCTCTATATTTGTTTCCACCTGTGGCAGGAGAAAGCTTCTTTATTGATGGTTAAATATTTTATCACTACATTTCTATTTTTCTTTCAAGGTCAGCATTATTTGCCCTAGGTTCCTGAGCTAGTCTTGGGTTTTTTGGTCACCTACATGTCAGGTATGGATTTCATCTTATGTATTTATACTTATGCCATCAGTATTTGATTGGATAACATATATCTTATGATTAAGTCAAGTTTTTTATATACAGGTAGATGTAGGAATTTCACATGTATATAACTTCACTGACATTACTAAGGTGGGTCAGAGTAGAGATGGCATCTCTGATACTATGAAAGCAAAAATATTTTCAGAGAGATACTAAATATGTACCTTACCAATGTGTCCTATGGAAATGTGTTCTGTAGGATCATATTTATGATGATTGCAGTTCTCAGCTCTATGTTCCAGCTCTTTACACACCATCTTCAGTGATGTTTGTTGATTCTTTAAGAGAGTGGGATAAATGTATTGTTTAGCTCCGTGTCTTAGTGTCACTATTGTTTTGATGAAACATCACAACCAAAAAAATATTTGGAAAAAGTTCACTTGACTCACACTTCCATTATCATAGTTCACCATGCAGGTAAGCCATCATCTCAAATAGGGGCAGGAAATTTGAGGCAGGATCTGAAGCAGAGACCACAGAGGAGTGCTGCTTACTTGCTTGCTTTCTATGGATTACTCAGTCTTTTTTCTTTTAGAACTAAGGACTACTAGCCATTATGGCTGGGTACTTCCACATGCAGCACTTATTAAAAATTGCCCCACAAGCTCACCTGCCTATGGAGGTATTTTCTTAATCGAGGTTTCTTCCTTTCAGATAACTATAGTACCTGCTGAAGACTAAATTGTCACTTATTTTCAGCATTTTGGAAAGCCATGCATTTTGAGACTCATTGTCATTCACTTTAAAGGAAAGCTTCATTGATTAAGGATTAGAGTATCTTTTGTCTATGGGTATAAATATTTAGAATGCAGTTTAGTGCCATTTCAGTACAGCTAAGCAACAGTAGGAAAGAGCATTTTATTCTTATTTAAGCTAAATATTTTAACTATGTTCGATCTTAAAACAAACCACCCAAATATACATTTTTGTGGTTTTGGTTTTAGTTTTGTTTTGTTATGATGAACCATAGCTCTACTGACATCTTTATATGAAAACCTTGTGCACTATACAGTATCTGAACTTTTGAAAGATAATGCTGGCTGTTTTTCCTGAATAATGTTTATTTAAATCTGCTCCCTTTGGCTATTAGAAAGTGCCTATTTTTCTATATATCTTGAATATTCAGTGTCAGTACATATTTTCATTCTTGATTGTTTGGTAAGTAGGAAATAGTATCTCATTGTCTTTGGAAGTATTTTTCTATGAATTGTGAATGGGATGAAGTTTCTTTTCATGTATTTACCTGATTTTATATTTCCACTTTATGACTGATTCTACCTTTTAATGAGTTTTCCATTGGGTTATTGATTTAATCTGCATTCCTTGTAAACTGATCAATGTGTAATTTCTGAAAGTACGCTGAATGATGTTTGACAAGTTCTTTTCCCAACTTGTTTTTTTCTATCCAGAGTTTTGCTTTGGGCTCAAAAATAACTGAGTGTTCTTTATGCAACTTGGACTCTCTGCTATGTTTCAAAGACTATCCACTCTCACAGCATAAACATATTATGAATAAATTTTATAACATTTTATCTGAAACGATTATTTTGAACATTTAAGAACAAGTGAGACATAGGCTTGATTTATATTTAAGGAATTCAGTTTTGGTGCTGTGTGATATATTGCTTCAAGGCAAGCAAAGATAAATGCAAGGAGATAAAGTATGTGGCAAAGACATGAAGGAACCTGTGCTGAAGGAGGTGGGCACACACAGAGCAGCTATGAGATGTGCTGACAGGATTTGACTATGTAGGTACCCATCTGCTGCTCTATAAAAGAATCTAGTCCACTTTCTAAACTTTTTACTCCTGTAATTTACAGATGTCAATATGACACTTTAAAGGTAAAGACTGGAACATGAAGCAGAAAGTTCAAGATAACTTTGCGTATTCTAGGTAAAACCTGTAAAATTTGAGATGTCCAAGAGATGTCAAAGGAAATTTTCTGAGTTAGGCATGTAATGCTATGTATTTGTAGCATACAGGTAAATTCTAATTTGCATGCATATCAGTCACTGAGTAAAGCTGGAAAGGACCAGGGAACTCAGAAACTTAGATTAGGACAAATAAAAACAGCCAGTAAAGCATGAGAAGCAACATCTCAAATTCAAGTGAACATTTAGTAGAGTGTGGTGCTTATTGAGGCAAAAAGAGATGCCTCTCTGTATTAACTCCATGGCAATCTTATTAAAATTCTTTTGTGTGTGATGTTCTCATCTTTAGAATCACAGTTCTCCTATTGAATTCTTTCATTCCTTCTCTTATTACCAAAAATATCTGTGCATATGGTATTTTCATCTTCCTCAACTTCTGAAATCTTTTCCATATACTCTTGAAAAAAATCAATCCATCCTAGCCAAAGTTTTCTAACTCCTATCCATTTCTCTGAACACCCTTTTTTCTTGTTGCTGAGACAGGACCTGATCTTATTCCAGTGCATGATATGTCCTAATGGCATCCTAAATACTGAGTCTTGTCTATTTATTGCTTTTTCCAAACTGTTCTTTCTCTTTTAGAAGTACTACTTTGATAAGCCATGAGATTAGCTTACTCACTAACACATACTGTTCCTTTCACCAGCATATACCTATGCAGTTATTTCTTGCTAATTTACCATCATTTTGAACCCTGTTAAACTGACACTCTCTAATATCACTCATTCCATAAACCTTTATTTTCTTCAATACATACCTAGCCCTTCTAATGCCAGTTTTCTGCCCTCTACTCTACAAGAAAGCAGTAGCATGTGCACTTTGGATTTTATGCAATCAATACCTGCATTTCCTCTATTATCTTAACTATCTTTCCCCTCTCTATCTCCTTTCTATTTTGCAACAGGGATGAGCCACCCTTTTGTTAGCCTTATCAGCTTTATACTGTTCTATAGCCTCTTGGAATTTTCTCTTCTTCACTTAGTTTCCATTTTATGGCCAGTAATTGTAAGCACTCCCTTGTTGACTTGGTACCAATCTTGATGATTCTCTTTCTAAATTCATTTCTACATGCTCAAGTGTACTGCTAAACAGTTTTTAAATATTCTCTAAGTAGGTTAATTCTTAATCATCTCAGGAAAATGACTCCCAGGACTTCCTTCTACCCCAAAATTTTCAATATCATTTTCTCTGAACATACCTCAGCTAACGAACTTTTTATTTCACCAAGAGAATAGAATCCCTCCTACAAGGCCTTACTCTACCCACCATTTCTTCAGTCATCCTATCAACTTCAGGACTCCATTTTATTCTTAATTCCTTAGAAGCATGTATGTATTTTCTCCACAATCGAACTTAAAACAATTTTCTATCCCTGTCTGAAGACGTTGTTCTAACTGCTCATTTTACTGTATGTGGGGCATTGGGCTATGCACAGACAGGCTGGTCTCCAGTTGAGCTGAGGTCTGAACCCCAGAAGGGTGATAATTCACCTACATGATATGATAGGCATTCCCTCATGCTCCTGGAACTCTGGCTCCTGTCTACATTACCACCCCCACAGCCTCCATAGCCCCCACAAGAGAAGCATGGCTAGAAGTCACATAGGCAATGTTCCAAGCTTCTGACATTCAGGCTAAACTCCTCCCCAGTTACTTAGCAACAGTAAAGACCATAAAAAGGGGTTGTTAGGCCCCTTCTCACCTCTCTTTTATTCCTCACTCTCACCCTCTCACTCCTCTCTCTTTGTCTTCTCTCCTCTCTCACTTCTCACACTCCTTTTTCTCTTACCTCTCACTTCTCTCACTCCTCTCTCCTCTCTGTCTTCTTTCCTCTCTCCTATCCTCTCTCCCTCTTACTCTTACTCTCTTTCTCTCTAGTCTTTCCCCCTTCCCTTCTCTCTTTCTCCTTGCCTTTCTATAATAAAGCTCTAAAACCAGCTCTAAAACCATAGACAGTCTCTGCTCTTCAAGATCCAATGCACTCACTCTTGCTGGTGGGTACTTATGGAGGACTAAAGGAAATATTATGTACTTTTCCTTGATTGTTCACTCTACTTTTTGGGACAGGCTCTCTCACTAAAACTGAAGCTCATGAATACTGCTAAGTTTGTTGGTCAATGACTTTTATGATTTTGCTTGTTCCCTTCTTTTCCCTAAGACTTCCACGCTTGAATATTTTTTTATACATGTGCTGGGGATCTTATGAAGAGAAATGAATTTTAAGGCCTAGGATTCATGTAACTTATGTCCAGAGAGTTGTTTTGTGAGCTTAGAAGCCTGAGGCTGGGAATTTAAGGTTCAAATAATGTAAGACATAGAAGGTTCTTTTGATGTAAACTTAAGGTTAAAAATTGCCCAGGTGGGCCCAGGCTGCCTTGAAACTAGAATCAATTAGCCACAAAGATAAGAGAGAGGAATGCAGGAACTGAATTACCTTGGTTGGCTTGTAACTGCCTTCCCCTGCTCATTAAAAGATAGTTTGAAGTGTTTGAAGCTATACATTACCCAGATGTACTGTGTAAACCCTGATAGCCCCGAGCCCTTTGCATACTTCCTGCCGTCCTAAGCTCACACGTACTATACTGCTGACTTGTAACCGCCTTGCTGATGTTCAAATGAGCCAATCACGTGTAAGTGCACCAATTCTCCCCAACCTCCCTGACCCGTACCCCATAAAAACCCCTAGTTTTTGGGTCTTGAGGTCGGTGCCTCTGCCTCCTGCATGAGGTACGTGCTGGCCTGGAGCTCCCCCATTAAACTGCCTCGTGATTTTGCATCAAGAAGGTCTGTCTATTGTGTTTCTTTGAGACACTCTGACTCCCATGACCTGAGGGGGTCCCTGAGAGGGGGTCCTACACTTACACCATAGGCAACTTACAAACTAAACCATCTCCTAAAATGTTTATTAATATAATTACATGGAAAAGTAAATTATCCACAAACTACTGCTCCCTAGCAGGGGAGATACCTACCTTTGTGTTCTAGTGCTGGAGTCCAAATTCAACCATCCAGTTTCACTTCAATTAAATGCCTTTATTAGATTAAAAAGTATATGTTTCAGGTGTCTAGGCAAAGGAAATTGGCTTAAACTCTTTTTCATTCTGTAAGACATGACCAAATGAAGCTAGAGAAAGTACCCAAGTAGTTGTAGGGGGCTGCAACCCTGTAGGTGCAACAACAATATGAACTAACCAGTACCCCATGATTTTGTGTCTCTAGCTGCATATGTAGCAGAAGATGGCCTAATGGGCCTTCATTGGGAAGAGAGGCCCCTTGGTCTTATAAACTTTATATGACCCAGCATAGGGGAATGCCAGGGCCAAGTAGTGGGAGTGGATGTGTAGGGGAACAGGGACAGGGGGGTATAGGGAACTTTCGGGATAACATTTGAAATGTAAATAAAGAAAATAACAATAAAAAGAAAGACATGACCAAATGGGCTTATTTGTCATTCATAACATGTCTAAAATATATATGGCTCTCTTGGGTATGTTTAATAAATCAATACTACATGACACATTATTAAATAATTATGAAGGTGAAATTGAATGTTTGAATGCTTTTGATATATAGCCAAATATAGAAACAAGAAAATTCAAAAGAATACTCACACTGCTCTCTTTTAATTTCTATGGTGGTTTAAGTATAACATTTGATAACAAGCAAAGGAAAAAAAGGAGTTCAGTATGATGGGTCAGTGGATAAAAGACAGATGTTATCAAACCCAACAACCTGAGTTCAGTTTTTGTGTACCATATGGTGGAAGGAGGTAATTGATGCCTGAATGATGTCTTCTGATATTTACAGATGCTTGAAGGTAATGCATGTCCTCTAGTAAGTAAGTAAGTAAGTAAGTAAATAAATAAATAAATAAAATCCATTTTGTAAACAAAGGGAGGGAAAGGGCTATTTTTCAAAACCAAGTGCTTATGATGAAATGTACCAGAGTATTTTTGGAATCTCTATAGATGAGATGATGCTACCTTTGCTAAACTTTAAGGAGATCCTGACTCTGTTAAGTTAATAACCCTATGGTTAAGAATAAAGTTAGCAACTTCCTGCCTCTTTAGACTTGTAAAAATGGAATAATCAAATCTTTCACATATTCTAAAGAGGATGCATATTCTTTGTCTTCTTGTAAACAAGAAATTGATTTGTTCTTCTAGAAACCACGTTGGCAACATTTTAAAGTGGAGAATGTTCTAAAAATATTTCCCAAGCTTTTCCTCTTCATTCTTCTATCAATGAAGTCTTGTTTATTTGTATATGACAAGGAAGGTGGGCATGCGATTCACACATGCAAATGTATTTATTTATCTTTATATGACAAGATATATGGAAGCTTGCTTCTGTTTGAACCAAATCAAAACTTTTGTCAAATTGAAAAAGAACTCTATTAAGATTGTCATTGAAAATCCTGTAGCTCCATGCACTTGAGGATTCCTTGGACTCAAGAATTGAAAATTGGTCATGAGATCCAAAATAAGCAACCAAACAGACAAGATGCCTTTGAAAAACCACCCTGAGCTTAAATGGGAGTTTCATGGTGAGGGATGATTATTAGAAGTTCTAAAATTTTAGATGTTGAAATGAAAAAGGAGAGACATTTAATAAATATTTGTTAAGTAAACAGAGGGTTTGTATGCCTACAAAATAAGTTATTTGTTGGACATAATATGTGTATATTTTATGACCCAGTCAAGTGCATCTGTGGATGTAGTTTTTAGAATCTATGTTGATATGTCTCTTAGTGCATTTCACACAAAAAAAGAAAAGCTGTCTAGGTGTCATGGTACCTTTACTTCCCACATTTAGAAGGCAGTTGTAGACAGTTCTCTGAATTTTAACAGACTCTACTATACATAGTGAGTTCCAGGCTACCTCGGGTTACATGGTGATACCCTGTCTCAAAGAAAACAACAGAAAAGGAAAGCTGTTTTTCTTCAGTTTGCACTGGTCTTAATTATCAAGTCAGCAGTAACCATGGTTTGTCATTAAAAAACTTTTCTTTTGAGTCTTGGTCTATTACTACATATTATAATGGTAAGTGCAGGCCCCCAAGACCTGGTTTCCCCAGAGGAAACCTCCTCCTACTCACCTACGCACCCACTCCTGCTTCCTGGCCCTGGCATTCCTCTATACTGGGTCATAGAACCAAGGGTCTCTCCTCCCATTGATTACCAACTAGGCCATCCTCTGCTACCTATGCAGCTAGAGCCATGAGTCCTACCATGTGTTTTCTTTGGTTGGTGGTTTAAACCCAGGGAGCTCTGGAGGTATTGGTTAGTTCTATTGTTCTTCCTATGGGACTGTAAATCCCTTTGGCTCCTTAGGTCCTTCCTATGGATCCTTCATTGGGGACCCTATGCTTAGTCCAATGGATGGCTATGACATCCACTTCTGTATTTGTCAGGCACTGGCAGAGCCTCTCAGGAGATAGCTATGTCAGGCTCATGTCAGTAAGCACTTATTGGCATCTACAGTAATGTCTAAGTTTGGTGGTGGTATATGGGATGGATCCCCACGTTGGCAGTCTCTGGATGGTCATTCCTTCAGTCTCTGCTTCACACTTTTTCTCTGTAACTCCTTCCATGGGTATTTTGTTCACCCTTCTAAGAAAGATTGAAGTATTCATACTTTGGTCTTTCTTCTTCTTGAGTTTCATGTAGTTTGTGAATTGTATCTTTGGGTATTCTGACCTTCTGGGCTAATATCCACTTATCACTGAGTGTATACCATGTCTGTTCTTTTGTTGTTGGGATACCTTACTCAGTATGATATTTTCTAGTTCCATCCATTTGCCTAAGAATTTCAAAAATTCATTGTTTTTAATAGCTAAATAGTTCTCCATTCTGTAAAGGTACCACATTTTCTATATCCATTCCTNTGTTGAGGGATATCTGGGTTCTTTCAGCTTCTGGCTATGATAAATAAGGCTGCTATGAACATAGTGAAGGATGTGTCCTTATTAGAAGTTGCAACATCTTCTGGGTATATGCACAGGAGTGGTGTTAGTGGGTCCACAGATAGTACTATGTCCAATTTTCTGAGAAACCACTAAACTGATTTCTAGAGTGTTTGTACCAGCTTGCAATCCCACCTGAAATGGTGGAGTTTTCCCCTTTCTTCACATCCTCACTAGCATCTGCTGTCACCTGAGTTTTTGATTTTAGTTTTTTGTTTTGTTTTTGTTTTGTTTTTATCACAATTGCTCTGCAGTACAGCTTGAGGTCAGGGATGGCTATCCCACCAGAAGTCCTTTAGTCATTCTGACTGGTGTGAAGTGGAATCTCAGGGTTGTTTTGATTTGCATTTCCCCGATGACTAAGAAGGTTGAATGTTTCTTTAGGTGCTTCTCAACCATTTGGTATTCCTCAGTTGAGAATTTTTTTAAAAAGTACCTTGCATTCCACTGGGATAGGGAGAAAAGATCATTCATAGAGTTTGTGACTGAAGTAAAAATGGACAAAACGTAAGAATTTTGACCATTTTCTACTTTATACATCTCCAAAGCTGACACTCAACTTAGAGTATTAATACAATTGCTCCTGGGTGTACCATTTTATTGGAAAGTTCCTCTCATGTATAAAATAAAGTGTATAAGTTGGCCTTAATTAGAAGTATGTGAATTCTGGAAAAATCTACCTCTCTGAGGTAAACATTTATGCAACCAGAATTTTTTCATCTGGGTTAAATTTTACATTGATCTGAGCTACTACCATAACTGATTATTAAATATGTCACATTTCAGTCTAGGGTTGATACTGTTTAAGTGATTTTAAAAGTGCTTAAAGGGGGAGCAATAAGAAGACTCTTATTATATTAATAATTTTGCCATTTATTAAAGATTAAACTAAATTTGTATATTTTTAAAATTTTTTCACCCTTTTAAATTATTTGTTTTTTACTTATTCACTTTGCATCCTGCTCAGTGTGCCTCTACTATTTTACCCCCTCCCACAGACCTTTGCCTATTGACCTCTCCCATTCTCTTCTGACGAACTGCCTGCCTCCACCCTAGGTGTTCCCAATACCCTAACACTTCAAGTCTCTATGCAGCTAGCTGGTTCTTCTGACACTGAGACCTGGCTAGGCAGCCGAGCTAGAAGAACATATCCCACATACAGGCAGCAGCTTCTTGGATAGCCCCCCTCTGCAGTTGTTTGGGACCCACATAACAACCAAACTGCAAATCTGGTGCTTATGTGCAAGGAGGCCTCGGTCCAGTCCATATGTGTTCTTTAGTTAGTGGTTTAGTTATTGAGATCCCCAAGGTTCCTGGTTTGTTGCTTCTGTTTGTCTTCCTCAGGATTTACTTATGAGCTGCCATCCTTCCTCCTATTCCTCTATAAGTGTTTCCAAGCTTCATCCACTGTTTGACTGTGGGTGCATGCACCTGTCTGAGTCAGTTGGTGGGTGTAGCCCATCAGAAGATAGCTGCACTAGACTTTGGTCTGCAAACATAAGAGAGCATCCTAAGGACACCCCCATTGATACTTGGGCACCAACCCTATTCAAAGTTTCCATTTCTTCCTGGAGGTGGCTGCTATCTCCCTCTTCCCCATCAGTTGCCTGTTTCCATTCATTCTCCTGGCCATCTGGCCATTCACCCTGCCCTTCCCCACACCAGACCCACATCCCCTCTTCTACCCTCTTCCTTCCCTCCATTTCCTTCTATGATGAGTCCATTCTTTCTTCCAGGTGAGACTCAAGCAACCTTTCTTCTGCCCTCCTTCCTGTCCAGTTCCCTTGGGTCTGTGGAGTGCAGCATGGACATCTTATATTTTATAGCTAATATCCACTTACAAGTAAATACATAGAATGCATGTCTTTTGGAGACTAGATTATCTAAATCAAGATCATATTCTTAATTTCCATATATTTGTCAACAAAATTCATGATGTCTTTGTTTTTGATAGCTGAGTAGTATTCCATTGTATAGATGTATCATATATTTTTTTAAACCTTCTTTAGTTGAGGAATATCTAGGTTTATTCTAGTTTCTGGATATTACAAATAAGGTTGTTATGAACATAGATGAGCATGTGTCTTTGTGGGATAATGCAACATCTTCCAGATATATGCCCCTGAATGGTATAGCTAGATCTTGAGGTATAACTATTTCTAGTTTTCTGAGAAAATGCCAAATTAATGACCAAAGTCATTGTAAATATTTGCACTCCCACCAGCAATGGAGTAATGTTCCATTTGCTCTGTGCATCCGAGACAGCATATGCTATTACTTGAGTTTTTGATCTTAACCCTTCTGACCAGTGTAAGATGGAATCTCTAAGTTGTCTTGATTTGCATTTCTCTGATGACTAAGGCCTCTNTACATTTCTTTAAGTGCTTCTTGGTCATTCAAAATTCCTCTGTTGTGAACTTTCTATTTAGCTCTGTGCCCCCTTTCTGAATTGGGTTATTTGGGTTGCTATTTAACTTCTTGAGATCTTTATAAATTTTGAATANTATCCCTGTGTCAGATGTAGGGTTGATGAAGATTCTTTCCCAATCTGTTGGCTGCTCTTTAGTCCTAACTTAGAACTGTGGGGCAATGGGCTATGTACAGATGGCCTGGTCTCCAGTAGAGTTGATGTAGAACCACAGAGGTGGTAATTCCCACCTACATGGGACAGAAGGCATTCCCTCATGTCTCCTGGATCCCTGGCTCCTGTTGAACTTACCACCCCCACAGCCCTCACAGGAGAAGCATGTGGTTTTCAGTATGTAGACAATGTTTCAAGCTTCTGACCTTCGGGCTAGACTCCTCCCAGTTACCTAGCAACAGGAAGATAACAAGTCCACTATAAGAGGGGCTCTTTGACCCCTCCTCACTTTCTTAAGCTTTTACTTTCCTTACTCTCCCTTTTATTCTTTTCTTATTATTCTCTCTCTTACTTTCTAAACTTTTACCTATCTCTAAGCTTTCAACTTTCTTTTTCTCTAGCTCTTTTCTCTCTTTCTCTTTCTCCCTCTCTCAACATGGTCATGGCCAGTCTCTCTCTCTTCTACCTTTTCTCTTTTCCCCTGCCTTTCTACAATAAAGCTCTAAAACAATAGACTCTCTCTGTTCATGAAGGCCCGCTGTGCTTGGACATGGGATAGGCTTTCTCCTAAAGAGCCTTGCGTAATCTCCCATCAGAAGATAAAGGAGCTAGAGAAAGTACCCAAGGAGCTAAAGGGGTCTGCAACCCTATAGGAGGAACAATAATATGAACTAACCAGTATCCCCCAGAGCTGTGTCTCTAGTTGCATATGTAGCAGAGGATAGCCTAGTTGGCCATCCATGGGAGGAGAGACCCTTGGACTTGGGAAGATCATATGCCCAGTACAGGGAATGCCAGGGCCAGGAAGCGGGAGTGGGTGGGTTGGGGAGCAGGGCAGGGGGAGGGTATAGCATTTGAGATGTAAATGAAGAAAATATCTAATAAGGAAAAAAATAAAAGGCCTTCCTGTACTCCGGCCACGGATGGGACTAAAGACTCTCACCTGGATGGGAACCTCTCTCCCTCTGCCCTCTTCGTATAGCTCATATTCTGTACTCAGCTCCTCTGCTATATTCAGCATTGTATGTTGGAGAGTGAGAACCTGGTACCAGGGGCTGCCCTTTGTCCATCCCCCCCCCCGTGTGAGGTCAGTGTCTTCACACAGCCAGATGCTCACCTGGGGCTGAGTGGAAAGTTTCTGATAGTCCTCCCTTGCCCACCTGCCAAGAGCATAAGAACTCTGGCTGAATGCAGGCTCTCTCCCTTCTCCCTCTTCCCATACATCTGCCAGCCCTGCATAGAATCATAGCCATTAGTGTTCTGTTCAGGAAATTGTCTCCTGTACAAATGAGTTCAAGAGTATTCCCCACTTTCTCTTCTATGAACTTTATTGCATCTGGTTTTATCTTCCGGTCATTGATCCATTTGGAGTTGAGTTTTCTGCATGTTGATAAATAATGATCTACTATCATTCTTTTACATGTTGACACCCAGGGGAACCAAAACCATTTCTTGAAGAGGATCTCTTTTTCTTTCTTTGTTTTGGTATTGTTATAAAAAATAAGTGTTCATAGATAGGTGGTTATATTTATGGGTCTTTTAATCAATTCAGTTCATCATCATGTCTATGCCAATATCATGTAGCTTCTGTTTTGTTTTTGTTTTCATCACTATTGATTTGTAGTACAGATTGAGGTCAAGGATGGTGATTCCTCCTGAAGCTCTGTTACTGTTCAGGATTGTTTCGGATATCCTGGGTTTATTATTTTTCCATATGAAGATGAGAATTGCTCATTCAAGATCTAAACAAAACTGTGGTAGAATTTTGAGAGGGATTGCACAGAATCTGTAGATAGCATTTACTAAGATGTGTATTTTTACTATGTTAATCCAACCAAATCCATGAGCATGGGAGATCTTTCTATCTTCTGATATCTTCTTCAACTTCTTTCTTCAAGATCTTGCCGTTGTTGTCACACAGATCTTTCACTTGCTTAGTTAAGTTACAACAAGAGATTTTATAGTATTCATGACTATGGAAAAGGAGTTGTGTTCCTAATTTATTTCTTGGACCTTTAGATGTTGTTGTTGTAAATATAAGTTTTTATTAGATATTTTCTTTATTTACATTTCAAATGTTATCCCCTTTCCTAGTTTCCCCTCCATAAAACACTTATCCCAACCCCCCTTCCCCTGCTCCCCAATCAATCCACTCCTATTCCCAGTGTTGGACTTCCCCCTATAGTGGGGCATGTAAACTTCACAAGACCTAGGGCCTCTCCTCCCATTGATGACCAATTAGGCCATTCTCAGCTACATATACAGCTAGAGCCACATGTCCCACCATGTGTTTTCTTTGATTGGTAGTTTAGTTACAAGATCTAGGGGTACTGGTTAGTTCATATTGAATTACCTCCTATGGAGCTTCAGGCCCCTTCAGCTCCTTGGATACTTTCTTGAGCTCCTTTATTGGGCATCTTGTGCTCCATCCAATCTGAGCATCCACAACTCTATTTGCCATGCACTGGCAAAGGCCCTCAGGAGACAGTTACATCAGGCTCCTGTCCGCAGGCACTTGTTGGCATCTGCCATAGTGTATAGGTTTGGTGGTTGTTTATGGGATGGATCCCCAAGGGAATCAGTCTCTGAATGTTTATTCCTTCAGATTCTGCTCTGAACTTTGTCTCTGTAACTCCTTCCATGAATATTTTGTTTCCCCTAATAAGAAGGATTCTGAACTTCTGCACCAATATCCACTTATCAGTGAGTACATATCATGTGTGTTCTTTTGTGATTGGGTTACCTCACTCAAAATGATATCTTCCATATCTATCCATGTCTAAGATTTTAAAAAACTCATTGTTTTTTTTTTCAGATCTTTTTTTCTTTTCCTTTTATTTATTATTATTATTATTATTATTACTATTATTATTGCTATTATTATGACTATTATTATTATTATTTTCTTTATACATTTCAAATGCTATCCCAAAAGTTCCTTATACCCCCCTACCCCTGCTCCCCTACCCACCCACTCCCACTACTTGGCCCAGGCCTTCCCTTGTGCTGGGTCATATAAAGTTTGCAAGACCAAGGGGCCT
>NW_018391981.1:4219-14418 GCF_900095145.1 Mus pahari | reverse complement strand
CCCTTGTGCTTTTGGTCTCTCATCCAGCACCACCACATGGAGGAGAATCATGCATGTACCCATCCAAATGTCCCAAACTCTAGATACTCATTCCAATGAGGGATGAGGATGATGGGAAGAAAAACTAAAGTGACAATCATGAACCCTAGACTAAGAATTCTATGTCTGGTATTAGGCTCTAAGATGAATCATTGGTGAACAAGGAAAAGCTAACTGAAGTAAGGTTATGGTAGATGATGAAATGGTTCCATTTAGTGTTAATTTAAAAATTAGGTAACTACTGGTGTTTGCTTTCAACCACTCTGACACCTGGTCTTTACAGCTCTGGGTAGAATTCGGTGTGGAGTCCTGGGGACCTGTTGCCAGGGAGTTGTATAGTTTACAAGGTGATTGTTTCCCAACATAGACCATTTTATCCAATTTTTAACATAATTACTCTGAGGTCTATGTGACTAAAGAGAAAAACACATTTTTTGGTTCTTCAACCAAAAAAAATGGAAATAAACATAAACCTGGTCCAACACTGTACACAAAACCAAACCTGCTTAAGTCACCTCCAAAGATCAGCAACTGAGCAGGCTCTCATAGGAGTTCATTCTGCAGCAAGTGTGTAAATCATGTGCTTTCAGTGCTCAGAACCTTAAGAAAATTGCTGAATTTTCTCCAACTACAATAGGTGCTAAATATTACCAAAAAAGCAAGTAATATGAAGATGTTATGNATTTATTTATATTTCACATTTTATTTATTTTGTTGATGTTTCTTTACAAATTTTATTGTGTAGATCTTGTCTTATATCAGAAGTGAAAACTAATATTTTCCTTTGGTCAAACTGCACAGTGTTAAATGGTATTGGTTTCTTTAGTTTTGCAATAGGCTGCTCATATCTTTTTATAAAGACTTATAAGAAGCTCCCTGACATCCCTTGGTTAATTTAACGATATTGCTACTAATGCAAAAATCCCCATCATTACCTGGTTTCTCTGACACATACCCGTCTGCACATGTTATACAAACAAAGCAGCATAGGGTTTGCCCCGGTCACATCCCCTTTCGCATCCCTGGAGCACACAGTTTTGTGCAGACTGAATCTGGAAGCTAGCAAAGACTGTATTAGAATTATACCCTCTGGGCAGTGGTGGCACACACCTTTAATCCCAGCACTTGGGAGCCAGAGGCAAGCAGATTTCTGAGTTCACAGCCAGCCCGTTCTACAGAAAGAGGTTCAGGACAGGCAGGGTGACACAGAGAAAACCTGTCTTGAAAATCCCCCCCCCAACAACAACAACAACAACAACAAACAAACAAAAAACCA
Organism: Mus pahari; assembly: GCF_900095145.1. Classification (NCBI taxonomy): domain Eukaryota; kingdom Metazoa; phylum Chordata; class Mammalia; order Rodentia; family Muridae; genus Mus; species Mus pahari. The sequence continues at coordinate 13,103 of NW_018391981.1, read as the reverse complement.
AAACAAAGCAAAGCAAAACAAAACAAAACAAAACAAAAAACAATTAAACAAAACAAAACAAAAAGAAATTATACCTAGCATTTCAGTGGTGACTCTAAAAGACAAAATGTTCTGGATGTAGGTCTGATAGGTTCTAAGAGTCCAAGAATGCCTAAACTGCTGTACTCATCTAAACTTTCAATCACCATAAATGTAGAAAAAAAAGTACTCCATGACAAAGTAAAATTTAAACAGTATATCTCTTTAAAGTTAAACAGTATATCTCTTTAAAGTTTCCTCCTATACCAGGAACTAGGAGGAAAACTCCAAACTAAGGAGATTAAATATACCAATGAAAACACAGGAAATAAATACAATTGCATTAACAATATCAAAAGAAGGGAAACACACACAAGACACACACAATCAAACACACGTACACTCATTTTCACACAACCACCACCACCATCAAAATAACAGGAATTAACAACTATTTGCCATTAATGTCCCTCAATATCAGTAGGCCCAATTCTCCAATAAAAATGATATAGGTGAAGAAAGTGGATGTTAAAACAGGATCCATTCTTCTGCTGCATAGAAGAAACACACCCCATCATCAACAATAGGNATTACTTCATAGTAAAGGATTGGGAAAAGATTATCTAAGCAGATGGACCGCCAAAGAAATCTGATACAGTGATTCTAATAAAACCAGATACACTGACTGAATCTTATAGAAGAGAAAGTTGTGCAAAACTTGAACACATGAATACAGTGGAAAATTTCCTGAGCAGAACATCAAAAGTTTATGCTATACGATCAAGAATTGTCAAATGGGACCTCATAAAATTGCAAAGCTTCTTTAAGACAAAGGACACTGTCAATAGGACAAAACTACAACCAAAGAACTGGGAAAAGATCTTTACCAATCCTACATCTAGTAGAGGGCTCATATCCAATATATACAAATAACTCAACAAGTTAGACTCTGGAAAACCACATAACCCTATTAAAAATGAGGTACAGAGCTAAAGAGAGCATTCTCAACAGAGCAAACTTGAATGGTCAAGAAGCACCTAAAGAAATGTTCAACATCCTTAGTCATCAGGGAAATGCAAATAAAAATGGCACTAGGATTCTACCTTACACCTGTCAGAATCGCTAAGATCAAAACCTCAGGTGACTGCAGGTGCTGGGAGGATATGAAGAAAGAGGAACTCTCTTCCATTGCTGGTGAGATTGCAAGCTCATACAAACATTCTGGAAATCAGTTTGGTGGTTCCTCAGAAAATTGAGCATTGTACTACCTGAGGAAGAAAGTATATAACTCCTGGGCTTATACCCAGAAGATGCTCCACTATGTAATCAGAACACATGCTCTACTATGTTCATAGCATACCCAATTAAAACTGAGCTAGAGATCTAAACAGAGAGTTCTCAAAAGAGGAATCCCAAACATCAATAAATACTTAAATGTTCAACTTCTTTAGCCATCAAGAACTGCAAATCAAAACAACTTTGAGATTCCATCTTATACTTTCATAATGGATAAGGTCGAAACCACAAGTGGCAGCTCATGCTGGCACTGAAGTGGAGCAAGGGGAATGTTCCTCCATCGCTGGTAAGGGTGAAAATTTGTACAGCCATGTTGAAAATCAATATTGCAGTTTCCCAGAAGGTTGGAAAACAACCTACCTGAAGACTCAGCTATACCACTCCTGGGCATATACCTAAAGGACACTTCATTATACCACAAGGATACTTGCTCAATTATGTTCATAGTTGCATAATCATAATAGCATGAAACTGGAAACAACCTACATGTCTCTCTACTAAAGAATGTATACAAAAAATGTGGCACAGTTACATAAAATGAGTATTACTCAGCTGTTAAAAACATGAATATTAAGAAAATTAGAGGCAAATACAGAGAAATAGAAAAAAATCTAGTGTTGTAACCCCAACCCAGAAATCAAACATCATGTTTATTTACTTATGAGTGGACATCAGCTGTAAAGTAAATGATAACCCTATTTCTATCCACATACCCAGAGAGGCTAAGTAACAAGGAGAGCTCAAGGGAGGATGCATGGATCTCTCTGGGAAGGAGAAATAAAATAGACATTGTNGGTGCGGGATGGTGGGAAAAGTGGGAACAGGATGGAACAAATGGGGAAGGATGGAGGGAGAGAATTCTGAGACAGCTAACTGGAATTGGAAACCATGTAGGAGACAAGCTAGTAACCCGGTGTAATGGAAACTCCCAGGAATCTAAGAGAATGATTCTAGATAATGCTCCTACCAGTGGAGGATGTGAAGTCTTAAATGGCTATTTCCTTTAACCAGGCAATTGCAAGGATTAGGTACCAACCCAGCCACATAATATTTCAACTACAAAAATTATCCTGCCTTCAAGATATGCTGAGTTAAAAGTAACACAGAAATTATGGGAGTGGTAAAGTATAAATTAAAATTTTCAAATATTTTAGTAAAGCATGGATTCTTTAAATTCTAACTAGAACAAAGAACAACATAAAAAACATATGCTACACTAAGGAAATTCATTTGGAATGTGGCAAAAATGTTAGGTGTTTTGCATTTATTTAGTGCCTGAAAAAATAGAGTTTTCTATCTACATATAAACAAAATATGTCAGGCCAACTAACCCTTGAGGATTCAGAACAATGACAAGTTCTTTGGAAGAACAAGTTCAGATTTTGTAGATGTAAATTTGTATTCTCCAACCTTAACAAGTGTGATTTCTCCAGCATCACCCATGTGCCAATTGAGGATATCATAATATCCATTGTCTACATCTCCATTGCTGTCAAGTTCTATTTCTGCTCCATCATGGGTAGTAAATTTCAGTTTCTTAAAGTGAGGCAGTAGCTAATAAGGAAGAGGAAGAAAAAATTAAATGACAATAACTCATTAATAATATCACATTATTATCTTGATATCATGACAAAATACTAAATTATGGCAACACAGGTAAGTAGCATTATGGACATACTGGGTTAAATAATTTGTAAAATCTAAGTTTACATATTTTCCATAACTTTTGGCAGTGGACAATTTCAATTTATGTTTCTCCTATTTATTTATTCATTTATTTATTTATTTATTTATTTATTTATTCATTCATTCATTCATTCATTCATTCACTTACACCCCAATGTCAGCCCCTGTCTACTTCAAGTTCCCCCTTAATGTTGCTCTACCCCAACTCACCCTCCCCTTCTCCTCTGAGAAGGGGAAGTCTCCAACCCCCTTGGAAATCATACCTGGCACATCAATTTACTGTTCAACCTCTCTCACTGAGGCCAGACAAGGGAGCCCAGTTAAGGGAATAGGATCCACAGGTGACAACAGATTCAGGGACAGCCCTTATTCAAGTTTTTGGAGTACCAGCATGAAGACCAAGCTGTACATCTGATAAATATGTGCAGGTATTGGGAGAGGNTAAATCCAGCCCATGCTTGCTCTTTGGTTGGTAGTTAAGGTCCCTGGGAACATCCAAGGTTCTAGATTGATTGACTTATGGTTTTCCTGTGGAGTCTCTACCTCTTTTCAGTCACTTAATCTATCTCCCAACTTTTCTACACAATTCCTGAACTCCATCTATAGTTTGACTATGCATCTCTGGGTCTGTTTCTATGAGTTGTTGGGTAGAATCTTTCAGAGGAAAATTGACACAGTAACAGAGTATTAATAGTGTGCTTGGGATGGGTTTCAATTTGAGCCAGTCATTGGTTGATTATTCCCTCAGTCTCTACTCCACCTTTTTCCTACACTTCTTGTAGACAGGACACATTTTAGGTGAAAGTATTGTGGGTAGCTTGTTGTACTATGAGTCCTGCCTGACTCAATAGGTAGCCACTTTGGGTTCCATATTCCCTATACTTCTAGGAGTCTAAAGTCAACTCCATGGATTTCTTGGGGCCTCCTTCTTTAAATATAAAGAAATACAGAGAATGCAATCAAACAAGGGAGAGAAATGAATAAAACTGTTCAAGACCTAAAGTGGAAACAGAAGCAACTAAGAAAACTCAATCTGAAACAATCCTGTTAATGGGAAAACTAGGAATGAAAATGAGAAGTAGGCATGAGTATTGCCAACAGAATACAGAGATGGAAGGGAGAATCGCAGGTGAAGAATGTAACATAAAAGAAATTGATACATTGGTCAAAGAAAATGCTAAAGCTAAACTGTTTCTAAAATAAAACATCCAGGAAATTTGGGACATCAATTTATTTTTGATATATACTCAAATTGTATGTTTTTGTTAGCATAGTGTAAGTTTATACTAAGGTTTATCAGTAGAAAAACTCCTTATCAAGAAACAGGAGATGTTTATATGTTTATTTTTCTCATCTACTTTCCCCGTGTAAGGATACAGATGTCAACAACTATTTACTTCTTTTGAAGTCCTCAGTATAGTAGAAAGACTGGACAATCAGATGCTAAAACATAAATTCAACAAGTTTATGTTGCTGCTCTGTCACAGTTTCCTCCCATATTCAAACAGTTCATCTTTTCTGGGAAAATCTTTAAGTAGTAATGCAAGTATTTCAAATTAGCTTTAGGAAGTCCATGAAACTGAGCAGATTTACTAGATAATGCCCTGCCAGAGTAAGCAAGGAATGTTGAGAGTCGTTCTCAGAGTGTGTTATAGTGCAAAGAAGAATCGGACAATATAATGTGCAAAGAAGACTCTTGAGATCAGTCTGTCTGCTGGGGGGAAACAGAAACCAGCTGAGCTGCCTGGAAGTTATTTACACCAACTTAGTGAGGATTCTCCTTAGAGCTACCTGAAGGTCATGCTCCAAGTTTCCAGTATTGGGGAGATTTCACCCAGCTTAAGTGTCCTTGGTGTTACATCTCCTGCTGGTGTGTCTGCTTCTGTAACTAACCCTCACCCATATTCCTTTATGTTACCGCAATACAGTTATTGGTTCACTGGGTTGGTCTTTTGTGCTGTCTGAATGTGGTATTTTTAGGGCTCCCTATGTAGGGTGAAGTAGATGTATCTGTTGCATCTCCACAGGAAAAGTTTTGTCACATCACAGTTGTTATTGTAGAAAGATGTTGAAAAGGGCATAGTGGAGGTAATATCTGACTGACTTAGGAAACTGGAAATTCTTCATTTCTCAGTATCTTATTTACTGCAGTGAAGAGACACCATTACCTCGCAGTCTTATAAAGAAAAATGTGTAGTTGGGGCTGTTTACAGGTTATGAAGTTCAGTCTATTAAAATCAATGCAGGAAGTATGGCAGTGTCAGTGCAAGCACAGTGGTGGATGAGCTGATAGCTTTACATCCTCATGCAAAGGAAATCAGGAACAGACTGGCTCCCACTTGGCTAGAAGGAGATTCTCAAGTACCACTCATACAGAAAGACAATTTCTCCAACAATGCCACACCTGCTCCCCAAAGATCACACCTCCTAATAATTGTACTTCATGGACCCAACCATAAACAATCCACCACACTCAGAGACAGTCCACTTTAGCTCAACTTTTAGCATTAGCAGGAGATTTCCTTGAGAGTATGACTCTGCATTCTAATCTTCCACTGTGAAAAAATGGCCAAGCCCAGTGGTACAATAGTTCATGGAACTGACATTAAATCTCTAGGATCAGAGACATTGAGAAGAATCCTATATTCTCAATGAGAAAACAAACTTTGTCTAACTCACTCCTTACCTAATTAACTTTAGATAGGTAAGAGGATGCTTTCTTTAGCATAATGGAAATGTATTACACAGGGCATATTCTTGATCTTCATCTGCACTACATGCTACACTTGGATTTCTCAACCAAAGGACCTAATGTGGTCACAGTCACTCCACAGATCTGCAAGACTGTATTCTTCTTCCTAATATTTGTCATAGGGATTAAGGCTATGCATGTAAAAGAATTTACTAAGTGAATATATTAAGATAGTATTTTAGTCACCATTTATCCCTGGGGATACTTTGTGTAACCTGGCCTCTTGTTTTTCTTCTGACTGTTTTCCTGTCTATTCTTCTCTATTATAATGAAATGTATATCAGAAATCATGAAAACGTAAAATTTATGCTAAGTCCATAAAATGTTCTCCCCATTCCTTATCAATAGTCAAGCAGAAAAATGGTCAAAACTTCCACAACCTATCTGTTCTGTAGATAAGCCTTCCTAAAGTTTCACTTGCTTGAAAATTTTAGATGACAGGATACATTTTTCTAACATCAGGTGGGTGTTGAGCAGGACCCTAATCCCATAGATTGATGCAAGATACACAGCATAAATTTGCTTCTGGAAGACAAGGAGGAGAAGGAACAGGAGAAGTAATATAAGGAGAAGACAAAAAAGGAGTGTAATTTAGAAATGTTCAAGTAAGTAACAGATTTTCAAAAGATTTCAAAAGATTTCTAGCCTTGTCTATCAGTACGATAAGCTTGAAACATAAGTAAAGACTGTGTATTTTTTTTGGTTTCTGTTAAACAAATGCTTTACATTGATATATTTACCAGGCTTGTCTGTTTATATGTTATTCTTCAATGTAAGGAGTTAATTTTTTTAACTTGTTGACATAGGTGCTACATGAAGAACAACAATTCTTAATGTGGGCAATGGCTGACTTTAATCTTGATGCAATGTAGATCCTACCCAAACTTTGAATCCTTTCCACCTGCAATATTGCTTCTTTTTGAAAATTTAAATTTAGCATTTTAGTGTTAATCTATAGGACCNTTTTAGTGTTCTTTATCATGACAGAAATATTCAAAGGACTTCTAGTAAAATGATATCTTTGACAACTAAAGAGTGTTTAATTTATCATTGTGTAGGTATTACAACTTTCTTAGTACCAATGAACATATCTGTTCTAGATCTGTTCTGTTGCTCTGATAAATACCTTTGCTAAAAGCAATCTGAGGGGGGAGGGAAGAAAGAGTTGTTTGGTTTACATTCAAGGTCACAGTCCATCATTTATGGAAATCAGGTTAAGAATCTACAGGCATAACCACAGAGAATTCCTGTTTACTGGCTTAATCTATCACAATAAATCTCTCAAAATAATATGATGAGCTATCTTTCTTATAAAGTCCAGTCACATCTGCCTAGAGAAGGTGGTACACAAAGAAGACTGAGCCCTCTCACATCAATCATGAATAGAGACAAGCTCTTACAGACATAAGGCAATCTGATCCAGGAAGTGCTTCAACTGAGATTTCCTCGTTCCAGGTGATGCTAGATTGGATAAACTTGCTAATAAAACCCTAATCAGCATCCTTAGCATTCAGACTTTGCATCATTTCTAAGTTCCATGTTAGTGACTGGAATGAGAAAATGGCAAAAGAATAATTTTTCAAACAGCAAAGGTATCATATGTATTTAACACAAGATTAATTTTCAATGAACACTAAAATTGTAGGGGCAAAGGATAATGAAATAAGATAGTTTTACAGCTGCACAATATTGTCTAGAAGGATAATTGCCTGCTTGTGGACGTTGTACATCGTGGTGCGGAGCCTAGTGCGCACCACGATGTACAACGTCCACAAGCAGAATATTTAAAAAGGACACAATTAAGCCTGGAGAAATTGCTCAGATATTTATAGCATTGTTTGATTTTATAGATGACAAGACTTGATACCCAGAACTGATATGGAAACTCATTATTGCCTAGAACTACAGATTCAGAGGATTTAATGCCCTTTTCTGATCTCCATTGGCATCAGGCATGCATGTGGCCCAAATAAGTAATTGTAGTCAAAACAGTCATATGCATAACTGTTATATCCATCTAGAAAGAGGCACATCATACTAAATAATGTATATGCATAACTTAGTCATAATACAAAAATAGATAAACCTAAATCGAAAAATCAGTTTAAAAATACTCGAAGAAGGGACCATTGATTAAGAACATTTGCTGCTCTTGCAGAGAATTCAGATTTGATTCCAAATGATCAAGGTGGTGCTTCCCAACCATCTATAAGTATTGTTCCAGGGGATCTTGAGTTCCCTCTTTAGATCACAGTTGGTATATCCATGCTTATGTTGTACAAAAATGCACAAAAATTATCACTCACACATATTAAGTAAGATAAAATAAAATAAAATAAAACTTTAAGACCAAATATCAAGGATAAGAAGACACTAAAAGAATAGTAAATAAAAGGAGTGGTCAGAAAGTGTGGTAAGTGGGGGGGAGTAACAGAGTGAAGAATGTTACCTGTATTACTAAAAAGAGCCAACACTGAGTGTTGTATGAGCCAACCTGAATATGAAAAGCAAGCAGTAATGCAAGGTTTCCAGCCAATGTGGTCTCCGGTATGACAGGTTGTCACGTAAGAGTAAGTGGATAGTGATAGGCAAGAAAGAAGTAACACATTAGTGATGCTAAGTGAACCTCCCGTGGGGCTGACAGGACCAAAGCATGGATGCTTACATTCTATATTTCTTATAAGAGAGAAGTATGAACAGAAACAAGCAGGAAATGGTGGATGAGAATATTCTTGGAAATACCACACAGGATACTGAGTAACAACATGAATCCTTTGAGGGCAGATTAAGGACAGGCACAGTGGATGTGACTGTCCCAGATAACCACTATAATCTTTGCCCCTTGACATCCATCCTTTTTTGTGACTCCTACTATCCTGTATGAAGAAATTATCCTCTACTCTTTCCTTCAAGATACAATTGTTAAGACAAAACTTAACTCTGATTTATGTTTGGTTATTTATAATGCCAATACAGTGCTTAAGTTTATTTTCTAATATTGGATATAAAAGTGATAAATATATAATATATGCAATACTAAATAAAATTTAGTTATTTTAAAAAGGAAAAAAGTTCTGGAGTGTAAGGAAAATTATGTATATTATCCAGGACTTATCCTAACCTGGATGGACA
>NW_018391981.1:2948-4189 GCF_900095145.1 Mus pahari | reverse complement strand
CAGATTTCTTATTATTGATAACAAACCTAGTAATTTAGTAAAAAATGGGAATATAAAGTGAACAATCAACTCATCCAGAAAAATTTTGATATAAAATCATATGGACTCAAGGCCTGAGCTGGAAGGTGAGCCATCTTTGCTCTGGTGCACTGCNNGGGAGAGGGCGGATTGGAGAGGCATCACAGCTTCTGGGAAGGATCCCATTTCTGGTTCCAGTCATCAGGTGCCTATCCCACCCGAGGAGGGGTGTGTGCCCGGGAGCATTCTCAAGGCCTGAGCCAAAAGGTGAGCCATCTTTGCTCTGGTGCACTCTCAGGGAGAGGGCAGATTGGAGAGGCATCACAACTTCTGGGAAGGATCCCGTTTCTGCCTCCAGTAATTCACCGCCAATCCCACCCTAGGAGGGGTGTCTTCCCAAGGAGCAGTCTCCTCACCTAAACCATCACCCGGCACCTTTCCTGCTCAAGGAGGGGTGTCTGCCTGGGAGGAGTCTCAAGGCCTGAGCAGGAAGGTGAGCCATCTTTGCTCCAGTCCACTGCCGGTTAGAGGGTAGCCTGGAGAAGTGACACAGCTTCTGGGCTCTAGTCTGAGCTGGCAAGAGTGTGGATCACAGAAGCTACACAACTTCAGAACAGAAGCAACCTAACTTCTGGGACAGACTCTATTTCAGGTTCCAGAAATTTGGTCACCTTCCGCTTCACAGAAAAGGTGGCCACCTGTGAGAGTTCTGTCTGCCAGAGCAGGTGAGAGAGTCATATTGTGTCCAGGGTCCCTCAGTGGCTACACTGTGCAGGTGAGTGAATAATCTGCAGAGGCATCACATCTTCTGGCACAGGCCCTGGTTTGAGCCTACATCCTCAGCAAGGAGGCAGATCTGAATGACAGCCCTCTGTGAACATTTCCTGCTAGAAGAGAGCTTCCCTGCAGAGAGTAATCTGACCACTGAGACTCAGGAGAGAGCTGGACTCCCAGGATTGCTGACAGTGGATAACTGAATCACAGGAGNAACAAGCTCCAACCAGAGACAACTATAACAACTAACCCCAGAGATCACCAGATGGTGAAAGGCAAACATAGGAATCTTAATAACAGAAACCAAGACCACTCACCATCATCGGAACCTAGCACTCCCACCTCAGTCAGACCTGAATACCCCAACACACCCAAAAAGCAAGAATCGCATTTAAAAGCATGCCTCATGATGCAGTTAGAGGATTTTAAGAAGGGCATTATTAAAGAAA
>NW_018391981.1:0-1625 GCF_900095145.1 Mus pahari | reverse complement strand
AACCATAGATGTGAGCATCAGCAATAGAATACAGGAGATAGAAGAGAGAATCTCAGCTGCAGAAGATTCCATAGAGAATATGGGCACAACAATGAAAGAAAATGCAAAATGCAAAAAGATCCTAACTTGAAACATCCAGGAATCCAGGAAACAATGAGAAGACCAAAGCTTCAGATAATAGGAGTAAATGAGAGTGAAGATTTTCAACTTAAAGGGCCAGCAAATATCTTCAACAAAATTACAGAAGAAAACTTCCCGAACCTAAAGTACAAGATGCCCATGAACATAAAAGAAGCCTACAGAACTCCAAATAGACTGGACCAGAAAAGAAATTCCTCCTAACACATTATAATCAAAACAACGAATGTGCTACATAAAGATAGAATATTAAAAGCCACAAGGGAAAAGGGCCAAGTAACTTATGAAGGGAGGCCTATTAGAATTACACCAGACTTCTCACCAGAGACTATGAAAGCCAGAAGTTTCTGGACAGATGTGATACAGACCCTAAGAGAACACAAATGCCAGCCCAGGCTACTATACCCAGCAAAAATCTCAATTACCATAGATGGAGAAAGCAAAGTATTCCATGACAAAACCAAATTCACACAATGTCTATCCAGGAATCTAGCCCTTCAAAGGTTAATAAAGGGGAAGCATCAACACAAGGATGGAAACTCCATCCTAGAAGGTCTAAGAAAGTAATCCTTCAACAAACCTAAAAGAAGACAGCCGCAAGGACATAATCCCAACTTTAACAACAAAAATAACAGGAAGCAACTACTTTTCTTTAATTTCTCTTACCATCAATGGACTCAATTCCCCAATAAAAAGACATAGACTAATAGACTGATTACACAAATAGAACCCAACATTGTGCTGCCTGCATGAAACCCACCTCAGGGAAAAGGATATACACTACATTAAAGGGAAAACAATTTTCCAGGCAAATGGTCCAAAGAAACAAGATGGGGTAGCCATTCTAATATCAAATAAAATTGGATTCCAACCCAAAGTTATCAAAAAAGACAAGGAGGGGCACTTTATACTCATCAAAGGTAAAATCTACCAAGAGGAACTCTCAATTCTGAATAATTATGCTACAAATAAAAGAGCAGCATCATTCATTAAGAAACATTAGTAAAGCTCAAAGCACTTATTGCTCCGCACACAATAATACTGGGAGATTTCAACACCCCACTCTCACCAATGGACAGATCCTGGAAACAGAGACTAAAGAGAGACACATGGACAATAGCAGGAGTTATGAAACAAATGGATTTAATAGATATCTACAGAAAATTTTATCCTAAAAAAAGGATACACCTTCTTTTCAGCCCCACATGGTACCTCCTTCAAAATTGACCATATAATTGGCCAAAAAACAGGCCTCCATAGATACAAAAATATTGAAATTATCCCATGCATTGTATCAGATCACCAAGGACTAAGGCTGATCTTCAATAACAGCATAAACAATAGAAAGCCAACACTCACTTGGAAACTGAACAAAACTCTTCTTAATAATAACTTGGTCAAGGATGAAATAAAGAAAGAAATTAAAGACTTTTTAGAGTTTAATGAAAATGAAGCCACAACATACCCAAACTTATGGGACACAATGA
>NW_018391980.1:0-2298 GCF_900095145.1 Mus pahari | reverse complement strand
CAAGAAGGATGACCATCTTGTGGATAGTTCATTCCTCCTTAGAATAAGGAACAAAATACCCATGAAAGGTTATAGATACAGAGACAAAATTTAGAGCTAAGATGAAAGGGTAGACTATTCATAGACTACCCCATCTGGGGAATCCATCCCATCATCACCACCAAACCCAGATATTAATGCACATGTCAGCAAGATTCTTCTGAAGGGACCCTAATATAGTGGTCTCTTGTGAGGCTATGCCACTGCCTGGAAAACACAGGAGTGGCTGCTCACAGTTAGCAATTGTATGGAACATAGGGCCCCCATGGAGGAGCTAGAGAAAGTACCCAAGGAGCTGAAGGGGGCTGCAACCCTGTAGGTGGAACAACGATATGAACTAACCAGTACCCCCTGAGCTAGTGTCTCTAGCTGCATATGTAGCAGAAAATGGCCCAATCGGCCTTCATTGGGAAGAGAGGCCCCTTGGTCTTGCAAACTTTATATGACCCAGCACAGGGGAATCCCAGGGCCAAGAAGTGGGAGTGGGTGGGTAGGGGAGCAGGGGCAGGGGTTAGGGGTATAGTTAACTCTTGGGATAGCATCGGAAATGTAAATAAAGATAATAATAATAATAATAATAATAATAATAATAATGAAAATAAAGCTATTTGAAATGTGATAGTACATGTTTGAATTTTGCTTTTGTTATGAAGTTTTAGCAGTTTTAGAATTTAAATTAATCCTTAATTAAAATAGAATATCTTCCTTTCTCCTTCTCTTTTCTTCCACCATATCCACCTTCAACTCTTCCCATGCCATCCTCAAATATTTACGTTTATAAATGTATGTGTATAAAACAATAATATAAATATATGTATACATGAAAGAATATATTCTTTATTGTATAAAGGCAGTCTGCTGAGTACATTGTTGTTTGTGCATATATTGTTTCAAAGATGCCCACTTAGTATTACAAAATTAATTAGGGAACTAATCCCTGAGAGAAGCTAATTTACAGCAGTCATTAATTCTGAGACATTCTCTGAACATTTTTCTCCTTCTAAGTTAGAATGTTTATACACATCTCCATTGTTTCAGTCTCGTTAATGCTGCCCTATGTAAATAAGACTGTTTTACAGCAGTCTTCCTGATAGTCTGACTCGAATAACCTTTCCAGACCCTTTTCTGCAGGTTTTTCTGAGCCACAGATGCAGGATCCATGGTTAATATATCCATTAGTTCTGGGTTTCCATTATTTGTTGATCTATGTATTTTTTTTTCCTCTTGTTCTTTTTTTCCTATGATGGTGTTTTGACGATCCATAAAGATGCAATTAAAGATACATGTTGGGGGAATTTAGGATCCAGTGAATAAGAAGGAAGTCATACCTGGCATTAGAAATCCAGACAACTTCCAGGAATAGTGAGGTAATGCCACTGAGAAATATCCAGTCCTTCCACTTTGCTGGACATTCTAAATCTTAGGTTTATCCTTACAAAGAAGCTTCTCTAACAGCTCTCATTTTGACAAGGTGATTAATCCAATCTTCTTAAAATACTTTCTCTTGTTTTCTGGTTAAATAATAGCAAGTGAATGCTGGAATTATTTACCTTTGTTAAAATCTTGGTATATGGAGGTTATGGGTACTTTTAAATGTCAGTATAGCAAACAAATAATCAAATGAAAATAATACCTCCATCAGAAATGATGTATAAACATTTTTCTATTTGTACTATTTGATTAGCCTTTTGTTAAATTATTTAGAGTATGTTAAAAACAAGAAGGCAATGCAAATAAATAGGAATATGTATTGAAGTTAATAAAAATTAGAATAATATTAAACATTAAATTAAAGCAGGCATTATTAGCCCTATAATAAGGATGATATAGTCCTTAGAAAATAAATGTGAAAATATTTTTGGATGAAAATTTGCAATGTTTTCAATATTCTCAAATACTTCATCAAATAAAATTAAAATAAAAATGGAAAGAGCAAGGTTACTATAGGCTATATTTAATCATAGAGTAAATGGAGTTTTGTGTAGGTTGTATTTGTACTTTAAGAAATACCAGGCATTGAAGAAAAAGGATAATTTTTTAAATACAGTAAGGTAGGATGATATCTTCAAAAACATGGGAAGATCTGCAAAAACATAAATTTTGAGAGAAGTATAAGTTTTTTAGAGAAAGTTCAAAAAACTCACATCATTTATAAATGGGAATTATTGAGGGACATCTGGGTTCTTTCCAGCTTCTGGCTATTATAAATAAGGCTGCTATGAACATAGTGGAGCATGTGTCCTTATTACCAGTTGGAAG
>NW_018391979.1:15286-31452 GCF_900095145.1 Mus pahari | reverse complement strand
TCCATGTGTCTCTGTTTAGTTTTTGTTTCCAGGATTTGTCCATTGATGAGAGTGGGGTATTGAAGTCTCCCACTATTATTGTGTGAGGAGCAATGTGTGCTTTAAGTTTTACTAAAGTTTCTTTAATGAATGTGACTTCCCTTGCATTTGGAGCATAGATATTCATGATTAAGAGTTCACCTTGGAAGATTCTAGCTTTGATGAGTATAAAGTGCCTCTCCTTGTCTTTTTTGATAAGTTTGGGTTGGAAGTCAAGTTTATTCGACATTAGGATGGCTACTCCAGCTTCTTTCTTCAGACCATTTGCTTGAAAAAAATGTTTTCTAACCTTTTACTCTGAGGCAGTGTCTATCCTTTTCCCTGAGATGAGTTTCCTGTAAGCAGCAAAATATTGGCTCCTGTTTGTGGAGCCAATCTGTTAGTCTATGCCTCTTTATTGGGGAATTGAGTCCATTGATATTAAGAGATATTAAGGAAAAGTAATTGTTGCTTCCTGTCATTTTTGTTGTTCTTGTGGCTTTCTTATTTTAGGTTTCTTGAATGATTACCTTCCCGCTTTTTTAGGGTGTGGTTTTCGTCCGTGTATCATTTGAATGGCTGGATTCATTAAAAGATATTGTGTGAATTTGGTTTTGTCATGGAAAACTTTGGTGTCTCCATCTATGGTAATTGAAAATTTAGCTGGGTATATTAGCCTGGTCTGGCATTTATTTTCTCTTAGGGTCTGTATTACATCTGTCCAGGATCTTCTGGCTTTCATAGTCTCTGGTGAGAAGTCTGGTGTAATTCTAATAGGCCTGCCTTTGTATGTTACTTGACCTTTTTCCCTTACTGCTATTAATATTCTGTCTTAGTGCATTTGTCGTTCTGATTATTATGTGTCAGAAGGAATTTCTTTCTGGTCCAGTCTATTTGGGGTTCTATAGGCTTCTTGAATGTTCATGGGTATCTCTTTCTTTAGGTACAGGAAGTTTTCTTCTATAATTTTGTTGAAGATATTTGCTGGCCCTTTAGTTGATAATCTTCATTCTCATCTACTCCTATTATCCGAAGGTTTGGTCTTCTCATGGTGTTCTGGATTTCCTGGATGTTTTGAGTTAGGATCTTTTTGCATTTTGCATTTTCTTTGATTGTTGTGTCCATGTTCCCTATAGAATCTTCTGCACTTGAGATTCTCTCTTCCATCTCTTGTATTCTGTAGCTGATGCTCACATCTATCGTTCATGATTTCTTTTCTAGGGTTTCTATCTCCAGAGTTGTCTCCCTTTGGGTTTTCTTTGTTTTTTTTTTCTACTTCATTTTTAGATCCTGGATAGTTTTGTGCAATTCCATCTCCTTTTGCTAGTGTTTGGTATCGTTTTCCTGTAACTCTTTAAGGGATTTTTGTGTTTCCACTTTAAAGTCTTCTATCTGTTTACCTGTGATTTCCAGTATTTCCTTCTTAAGGTCCTCCATCATCATCATGAGAAGTGAATTTAGATCCATGTCCTGCTTTTTTGGTGTGATAGTGTATCCAGGACTTGCTATGGTGGGAGAAGTTGTTTCTGATGATGCCAAGTAACCTTGGTTTCTGTTGCTTCTGTTCTTATGCTTGCCTCCTGCCATCTGATTATCTCTAGTGCTTTCTGCCCTCAATATATCTGATTGGAGCCTGTCCTTCCTATAATCCCTGTTGATTCAGGACTTCTCAGAGTCCAGATTTCTGTGTGATTGTGGGCTCCTGTGAACCTGAGATTCTGGGTGTGTCTGAGTTCTTGGCAGTCAAACTCCTCTGAGACACTCAAATACTAGTGTGACCCAGCTCCTGTTATCCTGGGATCCTGTTGTGCTAAGATCCTGGATGTGTTACAATGTGTGGAAGTGGTGTCTCCTTTGAGGAATGTGGAGTTATCTGGTCAGTGATCCTAAGATCATGTGGGCAGTCCTCTAGGGACCATGTTGTGGTCCACCCACTCTGAGCCCTAAGTGATCCATTGCTGGTGCAAACCGGAAGAGGCTTGTGCCCCTGGTCAGGCCGGTTCTCTGCTACTCTCGTGCTGTCTTGGGTGCAGTGTGCAATTTGATTGGAGCAGATGTTGTGTTCCACTCACCAGTGATCCTAAGATTGGGTGTGCAGTCCTCTAGGGACCATAGGGGTGTCTGTCCACTCTGTGCCTTAGGTGATCTAGGGCTGGTGCCAGATCAACATACCCTTTACTAAATTAATTGTAAGACAGAAAAGAAACCCTAGTCAATATTATCAATCAAAAGGGAGATGGGAATTTTAGTAGCTGCCAATAAAATACACAGTGTACTCTATGATAGTGAGGAAATATAGAGAACAAATTTACCTTTTACATCTAGTGGGAAAATTATTGTATTGAAGACATTGAAATATTTCAACAGGCTAAGCTAGATACTGGTCTGCTTCACTGTCCATTTTCAATTAGTATTCATTCAATTCTAGTAATTTTGAGAGTGTTCCTGGAAGGGATAGCAAGCAGATTAGCCCATATACAGCTTTGGAAGCTAACATGAGTTTCTGTGAACAAATTTTCCAGGCATTCAATTTCTTTCATGCAAATAAGAACACTACAAATAAGGTCACTTCCAATTGGTGAAAACTAAGCCCTAAATAAAGGCTGTATTTCCAGGGTATCCAACCCAGCTCAACATTATTAAATTTTTGCATTGTTGTGCAAGCCATTTCAGACTTCTAGGCAAAACTTTAAAAACTTCTAACTGAAAATGATGCCATTTGACTTTTTTCTATACATGTGACCTAAAAAATTAAATCTAGATGTGAAAAGTGTTCTAAACAGATATGTATAAAGAATCAAAATTGCAGCAGTACTGAAAAGTCTATCAAATAAAAGCCCTCAAAATATAAAGACAGTCAACATTCTAGCAGGAAATGGAAAAGGGTTCATGACCTGCCTTTCTCTGAGGAGCTTTGGTAGCTGATGAATTCTGGGGTAGAGATCATAAGTTTTCTTCATTGGTGTGGCTGCTGAAGGGATTACCACATGCTAGTGGAAACTCTATATCCAGAAGTTTGTAGACAGCACAAATTGAAATTGTTGGGTAATTGAACTTCCAACAAAAAATTGAAGTCAGTAGTAGGGAGGTAAGAATTGATCTACCATGCATTTAGGTAATTAGCTTAGGGATGGATATAATTGAAATTCATTGTAGAAAACTGTCAGAGAATTATAATTAAGATATATTTAAAAGTTGACAGCCACATAGGTTCAATATTAAATTTTATAATCCCCCTTATAAAAGTACTAACATCAATGCTCCCCAAATTATTCTAAAAAATGGGAAAAGAAGACTTCTAGATCTTTTTACACAACTTGTATTATCCTGATGACAAAACCAGATAAAGATGCAAGAACAACAACAACAAAAAATTATATCCAATGTATAAATTAGCAAAGCAACAAAAAGATCATTAACAATGATCAACTTGTCTTCATTTCATGGATGTAGGATCGTTAGTATATACAAGTCAATAAATGTAATGTATCACATAATTTGATTCAATAGATGTGGGAGATGCTTTTCATAAAATATAGCATTTGTTCATAGTAAAATGTTGAAGAGACTTTGAATAGATTGTATTTATCTCAATATAATAAATACTATATTGACTATTATATAGCCAATATTAATTCAAAAACCCCTCTAAATATACTAAATTCTATATTAAGGCAAGAGTATCAATTTCTATATTCATATCCAATGTAATACCTTAAATCTTAGCTAGAATATTACAAAAAAGACATAAAGATGATACCAATAGCAAGAAGCAAAAATATTCATACTTGTATATACGTAGGGATAATGTTTATATGTATTTTGTTAAGATGTGTCTCTATCCTTCCTTGACTCACTAAGGCACATACAAATTGGTTAAAATAAAACCCTATGCCCTATAGGAAATTGTAGAATAGAAGGTGGATCACCTACAGAGATGGGGGTGGCGTAGGACTCAGGGAATGAGTCACACGTTGGATGCAGAAGAAGTTAGCCATATGAAACTGAGAAAAGGTAACTAACAACCTGGTAAAAATTAGATCAGTACAGATGGATAATAAATGATGAGCTAGTGGGAACAAGCCTAGCTTAAGGCCTAGGAATTTTTCAATAACTAATAAGTTTCAGAGTTTTTCAGGATCTGGGTTTGGCAGAAAAGCATGTGGATACAAATGATGCCCAATATGAAGCTCCTAAAAACAGGCCCAGGTGGAAAGGAGGAATAAAAACCCTTCCCAGAGTAGTTTTACTAGTCAGTCTAGAAGGGTCACTTTAAGAGAGAGTGAACTAAACCCTCACTACACACCACAGGTTTGGATTTTTAAAGAGGCTTGTGAGTTAACTGCTCTGCAGTCTCTTAGCCTTAGTTCAATTCCTAGGTGCAGCAGAGAGACTGAACAGCCTAGGCATGTGGAAAACAAGTGTGTGCCTGGAGTTAAAATCTTCAGCAACTAAAGCCAGAACAGGCACCTTCCTATAGAATTCAGAGAACAGGCCCAGCCCAGCATGGCAAGACGCATGGGTGAAAGAAAGCCTGCAAACCTGTAGAGGCTTGGCAGAGTAGAGAAGATGGCCGATGGCTTGTGGAGCCTGAAGTACTCCTGTCCCTTCACTGTGTGTGAAAGAATTGGGATGGGGCCAGCAGCCAGTGTGACAAGCTAGGGTTAGGGTAGGGTTAATGGCATCACAAGGTATAAGTTGAGAAGCTCCAGAGACAATATGAAGAAGAAATCTAAGCCCAGACACAAGCCTCTGACAAGGTAAGTATCTTTTAAATTGTGCTCAATGCTAGAGAAAGAAAGGAACTGAATATTGAAAGTCACAGGGAGAAATATTTTCTGAAGGAAAAAGGTCAGAGATTAAATAGAAAAATATTGTCTGTTTAAAAAAATGCAACGATACTGTACATCTGAATCTCATATGATTTTGTTTAACTTGTCAGCATACAAATAGTTATATGTTCAGTAGTAATTATAGCTCCTCTACATGGGAACAGCTCTGAAATTTAGACATAAAATTGTCTTTACATAGCCCATATATTTTGCTGTCTACATGTACTTATTATGATACTGTTCTTATGGTGTGATAAAATTTTATATTAGTTTTGTTATACAATCTAAGCTAACTTATAACTTGAAAGATTCCTTTCTCCTGCTTGAACAAAGAGCATAAACTCAGCTTCAGCTAAATTATGCACACTGTACACTCCATACATGTGTTAATGTGGAAATGTATATTACCTTTGAAAGTTTATGTATTCACAAAGAAAAACAACAAGGCACCAATGAAGTTAAAGTGGCCCTGAGAAGATCCACCCTCAAGGATGCTGAGAAACATGCTGAGGTGCTGAGACACACCTATACCAGCAGTTTGTTTGATCTAAGCTTGGACTGCCTCAATAGGTGTTACATCCAAACTTGCTTCCAGGAAAGTTTTAGAATGACTGACCCCATTTGTTCAGGCCTCTCAGACTGATCCAACCAGAATTTCATTTAAGCCCTACACTTTCCCATTGTAAAGAGTCTGAACTGCAAATGAAAGAGCAGTCTAAGGACTTGGCAATTATCCCAATTTTCTTAGGGTCCTCAAAAGAGACTTTATCCCAGACCGCAGGAAATAATTTTAGAGAATGATGCCCCATTCCCAAGAGTTGGGGTTGGTGGTGTTTGGACATTTGGAGGATGATGGATATTTGTCATTGTTTAATGGGGCTAGTCACAAGTTGTTAATGGTTTTGACTAGGTAGGAAACAAGTAAGGGAGGTTAGATTCAAGAATCTCTTTCTCTTTCCTTTATCCTTCTTTCTCTCCTATGTAGTGTTAGGGAATGGGGGTGGGGAGAAAGAATGAGAAGATAAAAAGGAGGGTGGGAATATAGGAATGATAGGATAAAGTATAGATTATTGGATTTACTGTCAGACTAAAGAGTATTAACAAAACAAATATTTTTGCATACAGTATGGACTTTTATAGGATTTATATTTAGCTACAACATACTATGTATATATGTTTCAACTCATATAAGTATTACACCTATGCAATTTATTAAAAATGTAACGTGAAGTTATAGTCTGTTTGAAGGTTGCTATTACAAACTCTTTAGGATAATTAATAATTGCAAGTTAATACTCAGTCAAACTTATGGTTATGATAGGCACTTGTTTAGTTAATTACAGAAATAGGTTTCCTAGGTTGAACAAAGAGTAAATAACTAGAAACAAATAATGTTTGCCTACACAGATATACTATAGATAGTTATATATGCTCTTCAAAAACCTAAGAGATAAGCAGAACATGGCATTTGAGAATATTTTATTAATAAAAGGATATTTTTGACAGTAAGACATGTCAGCTCCTGGCAGCAACCCCATTTCACTTCAAAGAGGATGATGAACATAAATGAACCTTCATATGAAGTTTACTTCAAATATGGCAAGCTGCCACTGGTCAAGAAACTTCCGTTTATTCAACTGATGACAATATGCTATCTGAATTGAACAAACAGGATGCAGGGAAGTCAACTGCCAAGTTTTGCCAATATAAGGTAAGCAGTCCTTTTTAAGTCTTGCTTCACAGAAAGGACTGTCAGATACTTTGGGTCGGAAGCCTGAAGGTGATGCTCCACATTGCAGAGGAATTTGAGTGACTTTCCAGGCAGTCAGCTGTTTGTTATTTCTATACTTTAGGAAGCTGCATACTCTGCATTTCCTTTACACTAAGGTAATATTTATTCCTTCTGATGTCTCAAATGGGGTTGAAGACTAGGTTGTTATAGTCTTGTAATTAAGATTGTTTATTAGTATTTAAGAAAATCTTTTAAACAAAATCAGAAATAAAAAAGGAGACATAACAATAGAACCTGAGGAAATCCAAAACATCATCAGATCCTACTACTAAAGGCTATACTTAACAAAACTGGAAAACCTGGATGAAATGGACAACTTCCTAGACAGATACCAGGTACCAAAGTTAAATCAGGATTAGATTAATGATCTTAACAGTCCCATTTGCCCTAAAGAAATAGAATCAGTCATTAATAGTCTCCCAACCAAAAAAAGCCCAAGACCAGATGGGTTTAGTGCAGAGTACTATCAGATCTTTAAAGAAAACCTAATTCCAATTCTCCACAAACTATTCAACAAAATAGAAACAGAAAGTACTCTACCCAATTCATTCTATGAAGCCACAACTACTCTGATATTAAACCACACAAAGGTCCAACAAAGCGAGACAACTTCAGACCAATTTCCCTTATGACTATCGATGTAAAAATACTCAATAAAACTCTTGCTAACCAAATCCAAGAATACATCAAAAGGATCATCCATCATGACCAAGTAGCTTCATTCCAGGGATGTAGGGATAATTAAGTATATGGAATCCATCAACATAATCCACAATATAAACAAACTCAAAGAAAAAAAATCACATGATCATCTCATTAGAGGCTGAGAAAGCATTTGACAAAATCCATCACCCATTCATGATAAAAGTCTTGGAAAGATCAGGAATTCAAGGCCAGTATGTAAACATAATAAAAGCAATCTACAGAAAACCAGTAGCCAACATCAAACTAAATGGAGAGAAACTCAAAGCAATCTCACTAAAATCAGGGACTACACAAGGCTGCCCACTTTCTCCCTACCTATTCAGTAAAGTACTTGAAGTCCTAGTCAGAGCAATTCAACAACAAAAGGAGATCAAGGGGATAAAAATTGGAAAGGAAGAAGTTAAAATATCATTATTTGCAGATGATATGATAGTATATATAATAAAAATTCCACCAGAGAACTAAACCTGATAAACAGCTTCAGTGCAGTAGCTCGATATGAAATTTACTCAAATCAGTGGCATTTCTCTACATAAAAGAATAAACAGGATGAGAAAGAAATTAGGGAGACAACACCCTTCAAAATAGTCACAAATGATATAAAACATCTTGGTGTGACTCTAACTAAGGAAGTGCAAAATCTGTATGATAATAACTTCAAGTCTCTGAAGAAAGAAATTGAAGAAGATCTCAGAAGATGGAAAGATCTCCCATGTTCATGGATTGGTAGAGATTAATATAGTCAAAATGGCTATCCTGCTGAAAGCAATCTATAGATTCAATGCCTTTCCCATCAAAATTCCAACTCAATTCTTCACTGAGTTAGAAAGGGCAATTTGAAAATTTATCTGAAATAACAAAAAACCTAGCATAGCTGAAAACTATTCTCAACCAAAAAGATTGTCTGGTGAAATCACCTTTCATGACCACAGGATCTACTACAGGGCAATTGTGATAAATACTAAATGGTACTGGTACACCAACAGACAGGTAGATCAATGGAATAGAACTGAAGACCCAGAAATGAACCCACACACCTATGGTCACTTGATCTTTGACAAGGGAGCTAAAACCATCCAGTGGAAAAAGGACAGCATTTTCAACAAATGGTACTGACATAACTGGTGGTTATCATGTAGAAGAATGCAAATTGATCCACTCTAATCTCCTTGTACAAAGCTCAAGTCTAAGTGGATCAAAGACCTCCACATAAAACCTGACACACAAGCCGGGCGTGGTGGCCCACGCCTTTAATCCCAGCACTCAGGAGGCAGAGGCCGGCGGATTTCTGAGTTCAAGGGCAGCCTGGTCTACAAAATGAGTTCCAGGACAGCCAGGGCTATACAGAGAAACCCTGTCTCGAAAAAACAAAACAAACAAACAAATAAACAAAAAATCCCAGAGACACTGAAATTTATAGAGGAGAAAGTGGGGAAAAGCCTTGAAGATATGGGCACAGGGGAAAAAATTCCTGAAAAGATCAGCAATAGCTTGTGCTGAAAGATCAAGCATCAACAAATGGGACCTCATAAAATTGCAAAGCTTCTGTAAGGCTATAGATACTGTTAATAAGACAAAAAGGCCACCAACACATTGGGAAAGGATTTTTCCCAATCCTAAATCTGAAAGGGGACTGATATCCAATATATACAAAGAACTTAAGAAGTTGGATTCTAGAAATTCAAATAACCCCATTATAAAAGGGGTACAGAGCTAAACAAAGAATTTTCAACTGGGGAATACCGAAGGGCTGAGAAGAAGCACCTGAACAAATGTTCAACATCCTTAATCATCAGGGAAATGCAAATCAAAACAACCCTGAGATTCCACCTCATATCAGTCACAATGGCTATGATCAAAATTTCAGGTGACAGCAGATGCTGGCGAGGATGTGGAGAAAGAGGAACTCTCCTCCGTTGCTGGAGGGATTGCAAGCTTGTACAACCACTCTGGAAATCAGTCTGGTCTTTTCTCAGAATCTTGGACATAGTCCTACTGGAAGATCCAGAAGATGTTCCAACTGCTAATAAGGACACATGCTCCACTATGTTCATAGCAGCCTTATTTATAATAGCCAGAAGCTGGAAAGAACCCAGATGTCCCTCAACAGAGGCATGCATATAGAAAATGTGGTACATTTACCCAATGGAGTACTATTCAGCTATTAAGAACAATGAATTTATGAAATTCTTAGGCAAATGGATGTATCTGGAGGATATCATCCTGAGTAGGTTCACCCAATCCCAAAAGAACTCACTTGATATGAAGTCACTGATAAGTGGATATTGGCCCAGAAACTTAGAATACCCAAGATTCAATTTGTAAAACACAAGAAAATCAAGAAGGTATTCCACCCTGTGGATACTTCATTCCTCCTTAGAATANGGAACAAAATACCCATGGAAGGAGTTACAGAGACAAAGTTTGGAGCGGAGACAAAAGGATGGACCATCCAGAGACTGCCCCACCCAGGGATCCATACAATAATCAGCCACCAAGTGCAGATACTATGGCATATGCTAACATGATTTTGCTAAAAGGACCCTGATATAGCTGTCTCTTGTGAGGTTAGGCCAGTGCCTTGCAAATATAGAATTGGATGCTCACAGTCTACTATTTGATGGAATACAGGGCCCCCAATTGAGGATCTAGAGAAAGTACCCAAGGAACTGAAGGGGTCTGCAACCCTATAGGTGGAACAACAATATGAATTAACCACTATCCCCAGAGCTTGTGTCTCTGGCTGCATATGTAGAAGAAGATGGACTAGTCAGCCATCCTTGGGAAGAGAGGCCCCTTGGTCTTAAAAACTTTATATGCTCCAGTACAGGGAAATGCCAGGGCCAAGAAACGGGAGTGGGTGGGTAGGGGAGCAGGGGGAAGGAAAGGTATAGGGGACTTTCAGGATAGCATTTGAAATGTAAATTAAGAAAATATCTAATAAGAAATTGAAAAAAAAAAAGAAAAGAAATGCAAACGGATAAAGTGTTTTCACTAAGAAATGAACGTGTTACATGCCTTTAATTCCAGCACTTGTTAGGCAGGGGCAGGCAGATTTCTTAGTTCAAGACAGACTGGTCTACAAAGTGAGTTCCAGGACAGCCATGGATATACAGAGAAATCCTGTCTCAACCCCCCCCCCCAAAAGAAAAAAAGTAGAAAAAGAAATAAACGAATGTTCAGTTTTTGAATGCTGCTGCTTAAACTCATCTAATTTTGTTTCATTGATTGTATTTTTATCCTATTGTTAAAGATGTTCTAGCTATCCTACATGCTGTTTCACAAAACATATTTGGAGAATAGTGTTTATAGAAGACAAGGGCCTCATTCTGAAATACCTATCCTGTGGATATAAAAGAGTGGCTTCATTTTGTAATAACTCTAGAAATAAAAAGCTTAAATTCACCTAAGTTTTTACTTCTCTATATTGTAATGAATATTTCTCTTTCTACCCAGGATTATTTAGGTGTAACCTAGATATGATTTATCTATTCATTTATTTTACATCTTCACTTAAATAAAATGCACTATACATCTTGCTTGAGATAGGTTGATGCTTGTGCATTTCATGGATAGATGGTAGAAGCTGTGGTTTTAAACTTTAATTTCTGTAGCCAGAATCTTTCATCTGATGGTCTTATATATTCCTTTAAATATTTTATATTTTTTAAGATTTAGTTAAAGTTTTGGGTTCATATTTGTGTTTCTACATGTATTTGTACATACTTGACACTGAGCATTTGTAGACATCAAAAGAAAGCTTATAAGAGTTAGTTCTCTCCTTCTACTTCATGGTAATGAACATTGAATTCAGGTCTTTTATCTTGGCAAAAACTGCTTTTAGCGACTGAGCCATTGTGGTGCTTAATTTTGGTCAACCAGACTCAAACTAGAGGCCCTTGAGAGGATAAAACCACAATAGAGCAACTGCTTTCATCATACTAGACTGTGAGCATGTCTATGGACAATTCCTTGAGAAATTATGGTTATTGTTGGAAGCAGCAAACTTAGGTTGTTGGCATCCCTGCACAGGTGTTGCTGGGATACATAAGCAAGCAAACTGAGAAAACTATGGAAAACAAGCCAGTAAGCAGATTTCTGTTCCTGCTTGAATTCCTTCCCCACCCCCCCAAAAGTAAATAAAATAAAATCAAGAAAACAAAGAGAAAATGTTTTAAAGTGTAGACTTTTTTATAGGAAGATAAATGTAAGTTATGATAGAAAGTGAACTAGGTACAGAACTTTGGACTCTATAAGATAGGATAAGCAGTAGAATTCTTTCTCCAAGGTTGCCAAATACATATGCACTGGACATTATAAATCAAATTCTTACCTGATAGGTTGCATAGTTGTTCTTATTGTATATAGTTTATGGATGTTAGAGAAAAGGTGTTTTATTGGATTAAAAGGGGTAATATTTACACACACTCTTTTAAGATGTGTCTCTATCTTTCCTTGCCTGTCTAATATACTTCCTGACTGTTTAAAATCAAAGCCTATGGATTATAGGAAATGTATAGAATAGAAGGTGGAACATCTGACAGAGATAGAGGGACTCGGGGAAAGCATCAAATATGAAACATTTGTGACAAAGATGCAGAGAAATTAGGACATATTAAACTGGAGAGAGGTAATCAGCCACACTGCAGAATTAGTATAAATGGGATAATAGGTTACGAGCTAATGGGAGCAAGCTTAGCTTAAGGTATAGGCATAGTTTTAATAAATAACAAGCCTGTGAGACATTATTTGGCAAATGGGCTATCACATGGATGCAGCATATAATATAATTCTATTCATAAGAAAACTTAAAACCTACCACCATGGTAAGTACTTCCAACAAAGTGTTAGGATACACAATTAGCACACAAAAAATCAGTAGCTTTCTCATATTTCTATAACAAACATACTTGGAAAAAAAAATCAGTGAAAAAATCCTGCTGTTAACTTTGAAAACCAAAACACAAATCTTTATCTTCAAACAAAGCAATGAAGACCTCAAGAAGGAAGTGGAAGACCTCAACAATAAAAATTATAAAACATGAATGAAAGAAACTGAATTTCACACTGGAAGATGAAATGCCTTTCATTTTTATGAATTAGAAGAATTAATACCAGTAAAATAATACTAAAATCTATGTTTTGATTCCATTCAATTATTATCAAAATAATCATACTTTGCTCCACATAAATAGAAAAACTTAAATTTATAGAGAATCACAAGAGACCCCACACAGAGCACTCAACAAAAAAAGAATGTTAGATGTCTTACCATACCTAATTTCAAGTTTGCTACACTGCTACACATTCATAGGAACAAAGCTGTATTGTACTAGCCAAAAAAACAAACAAACCAACAAACAAAAACCCAATCAATCAACCAAACCAACCAAACCAAACAAACAAAAAAACCTAGTGGATGATGAAATAGAATATAAGACTCAGATAAAATTTCATTTAGATATAACTATCACATTTTTGGCAAAGATGTCAAAAATATATATCAGAGATGAGACAGACTCTTTTACAGAATTTTTAAAAATAAATTTATGTAGGAGGCTACGGCCCCTCCCCTGGGCTACCCGAAGCCGCACCTTAAAAAGGGTGCCTCTCAGCTATGGAGCTTGTGGCAAACAGATCCATATTTGGTGGTGATATGTTCCCGCTCTTCTGGTTGGCTGAGGCCGTGCACCTGGTGAGGTGACGTGGTCTGCCACAATTGGAGTGGATATGAGAGTATAAAAGGGCTTGTACCCTGGGGCTCGGGGGAGATGAAGAGGGAGATGAAGAGGGAGATGATGAAGATTGTTCAAGGTTCCTGAATAAACTGCTGTTAGAAGAACTGGTGGTTGTGTCTTCCTTGCTGGTCAAGAGAGGGCATGACAAATTTATATATTTTTGTGAGCATTAAGGATTTTTTTCTGGATGTATGTATGTATACTCTGTGTGCCTAGTGCCATGGAGGACCAAAGAATGCATTTGATGCCCTAGAACTGGAGTCCTATATGTGCCATGGCAGTGCCAGGAACTCAACCTGTGTTCTCTGTGGGAGCAGCAAGTTCTTTATTCCTGAGCTATCTCTCTAGCCCTTAAGGAAAACATCTTATAATATATGGTGCTGGAAATACAAATTTTCCATATATAGAAGAATGACATAGATCTCTCTTCCACACAATTTCCAAATTGATAAAGACTTGATACAAGACCTGTACTTCTGGAAATATTAGAGAAAGAGTAGAGAAAATATTTAAGACAAAACAAAACAAGAGCTAAAGAAACTTCTCTCACAAGGATGGTGATAGGGTTGTCATATATTTCTAGTTCTAGGTCTTGTCAAGTAGACAATCAAGAGTAACCATCACAGGAACAGGAACCCTTCTTTTTACACTTTGGTGGGAAAGAAAGCTAGTCTTTGCATGACAGAAATCAGTAGGAAGGTCTTCAAAAAACTGAACATCAAGTAAACATATTGGTCAGGCATGCCACTCCTGGGTGGTTCCCAGATACGTATACCCATGTTCACAGAAGCTCCATATACTCAGTAAAATTACTATACTAACTCAGGAGTTTAACAACACAAGACTGGGTAAGACAGTGTGGTATGTATGGAATATTTTTCAGCTATAGATAAAATCAGAGAAGTAAGCATTGTGTATATTCTCGGTGTATATTCTCTCATTTATGTGTTCTATAATTTATCTAAACACATGAAATTATGCACGTGTATATGACATGAAAGCCATACAAGGGGAGAATGGGGGCATACAGAAGGTGTGAAGGATAGAGAGCAAGTCAACATGTTCAAAACATATTACATACTTGCGTGAAAACTTTCTATATGAAAGTGCCATGTATGATAGTCGGCCATCAGAGGGAGGAGAGGCCCTTGGTCTTATGAAGATTATATGCCCCAGTGCAGGGGAATGCCAGGGCCAGGAGGCAGGAGTGGGTGGTTTGGGGAGCAGGGAGGAGAGAGGGTATGGGGGACTTTTGGAGAGGAAACTAGGAACATTTGAAATGTAAACAAGGAAAATATCTAATAATAAAAAAGAAAGTGCCATGTATGATGAATGAATACAATAAATTATTTTGAATTAAAATTAAAGAACACACTTAAGTATTTTAAATGTAAAAATGTGAATCCATTATCTTTGCGTTTTAATCTGTTTTATTATAGAATATCAGTTTTCATTTCCCCTTGTGCACTATATTTTTGACTGTTCTATCAGATATTCTATCTCTAGGATAAAACTCTTAATAACTTTTTTGAATAGATATTTATAACTGCTTAAATGGAACCAATGAAGACAGAGTGATTAATAATGAAAAAGGGATCAAAGACATAAATACAAAAAGTCAAGGTAGAACAGAATGAGCTAAAAGAACATTAGGCAATCAATCAGACTTGAAACATCTTCCTCTGCAACTGGACTGTGCAGAAGCACATGTGTTGGGGAGCAGAGGGGCAGAAAGAGGAACAAGCAAACATATTGCCAAACTTCTATTTTATTGCTGCCATAATGTGGTTTGCTGGGATATAGGCAGGTATGTGATTAAAATAAAAGACAGGTATTTCTGAGGACTATCCACAGGCCTCAAAATACCTCGTGATTTCCCCCATCTTGATAAAATTTAATTTATGAAGAAATTTGGTCAATTATATCATCCATGATTCATTACAATTAAAAAATGGAATAACTGGTGATTTAATTTTCATACTTTCTATAACCTGAAAAATGAGAACCAATTTCTTTTTTGCTGATTATTTCAAGACTTTAAACAAAATTATTTTGAAGGTTAATGATAAATGTTGTTTCAAACACATTTTTTTCTTTCTATATTATCCAATAGTTTATGTCCAAGCTGCAAGCCTTTTCACAGGTGAACACAGAGATAACTGCAATTTCACCCTTGGGAGCCGTATTATTATTAAGGTTTTCTGGCAACTGTGAATGACTTCATTATTTAGCCAAGTCTGATCTGACACAGATATTGCAGACCTTTTCTTTCTGCAGAGTTAAGCCATCTGTTATTCAATGTGAAAATATTAATAAATCTCTGCTGTTTCATATCTTTTCAGGCTGATATCAAATAATCAAGCTTGAATCGTTGCTCTTTTGCTTATGAGTATAAAAATGTGCTTGCTTTAAAGAAAGTACTAAAGATGTATAAATCACACCCTTCTTACTCTGCTGCCTAACCAGAAAATCAATGCCATGGATTCTCTGACAGTTAAAATGGTTAGGTGCATATTTACAATGCTTAAATCAAGCAGGTTTATAGACCAAAATAGCACACATATTCAGCTTTACCAAGGATATAACAATAAGTCAGAAGTTTGTCAGTATTTTGGCAGCAGCAATGAAAACCATACAAAAATACAGTATAGTCAACAGAGAAGAATTTTCAATTTGATAACAAGCTAAATGTTTTTAAACAATATTGGCAACTAGTTATAAACTTGTCCAGATACTAAACAGCCTGAAACTTTGAGTCATCATACTTTATGCTGATGGGTAAAGGAAATGCAGTTTATTTAATAGATTTTTATGCCAGTTAAAGGAGATAAACATGTATATAAATAAAAAATTTTCCAGTATTATTCTTCATACAGAACTTTGCACAGAGACATCCAATCATTTCTAACTATATACACTGTGTATGGGTCAAACATGTTCAATATCCCTTCTAAATGATATTCTCAGTAATCATTTTAGCAACTAGCACATACTAACAGGGGAGATAGTAGGAGTTAAATCTCTTTTATTACATCAACACAGAGACACACACACAGACACACACACACACAGACACACACA
>NW_018391979.1:0-15246 GCF_900095145.1 Mus pahari | reverse complement strand
AGAGAGAGAGAGAGAGAGAGAGAGAGAGAGAGAGAGAGAGAGAGAGAGAGAGAGATGTACACTTAGACATGTATAATCATATACCACACACACACATAAACAATGAAAGGAAGAGACCATGAATTTAAAATATGCAAGGAGGTGAGGACTTGGGAAGATTTGGAGGAAGGAAAAGTAAGAGGATATGATGTAATTATATTATAGTCCCTAAAACTATCACCAACTTGCATTCAATGTATTCAGATTTAAAATGTGAGCAATGGCTGTTGGTTGTAAAAAAAAAAAAAAAAAAAGAAAAAGAAAATCATGTAGTAGCAAAGAAAGGTAGAATATGAAATAGCCAGACAGTAAAGTACCATAATTAATATTTTGCTTAAAATACAAATTAAAACTTCAGGTTTTTCTAGGATAAACTTTATACAATGTTGAAAAATGGCAAGAGTTACCTCACAGTGTTATTTCCTGTTTATGTGACATATCTGTCTCTCCCAATTGCTTTGGTTTGGATATGCTGTTTATCCCTCAAAGATCCACAGAACTGAGGACCTATGGCAATTAAAAACTGAATCTACTGACCACTATTTAAAAAAAGTAAGGCAGAACACAAAATGCAAATCTAGTGAAATGAGCTGGGTACCCTGAATCAGATAGACAATAACCACATTTCATAGTTTGTAAATGCTGGATGTAATCTACCAACATAGTTCAACCATATTCCCCTATCACAGAAAATCAAATAATCAAATAATGTTTTTATAATTATATTTTGTATTAAATAATAATTATGCTAAAATGTTTTGAACCACAGACATTTTTAGTTTACCTTTTCATTGGGAAATTATTTAAGATGTTTAGGAATGTTTCTCTTTACCTGCTTTCTAAATACTCAGCTTTCTGTGGACATCAAAGAGCATTTTTATAAGAGCCATACAAATCAATAGTGCTTAACTTTATCCATCTGAGACAAAATCATGTTCTAAACATCATAAAAAATATTGCCACATATTTACAACTATTTTAGTGCTAAATTAATACTCACTCTTGAATATCCAAGGAAGAACTGATTCTTTTCTAATTTCTTTTCTTTTATTGTATATTTAATTTATTTTCATTTAAAATGTTATCCCCTTTCCAGATTCTTTCCCCAGAAACCCCCATCCTATCCCCACTACTCCTGCTTCAATGAGGGTGTGCGTCTACCCACCAACCTGCTCCTGCCTCCCTACCATCTCATTTCCCTACACTGGAGCATTGAACCTTCACAGGTCTGCTACATCTACTCCAGTGAAGTCTGTTTGACAGGCCTAAAAGCCTGGAAGCAGTCATGAGGCAGAGTTTCACAGAAACAAGCCTCTAGGAACCTTGGCATTCCCATAGCCTGTATACTTAAACCCTGCTCCCTCGTTAGTCTCATGTATGGGTCTGTGAGCTTTCTTGTATTATAGGTGCTTCCAAGTAATGATTTTACAAATACTTAAATCAGGTTGAATTTTACTCCCTGGTCTTCACCAATGTCCTAGATAGTCCTTGAAGCTGACTCTGAGCTTAGAATTCATTAAGAATGTTACCTATTCAGTAACATTCAAATTTACGTCTAGTAGAGATAGAGAAACTAATTAGGCATTACAATTTACTTGAATAGAGCTAGAAAAGCTCAGGGCTAGGCTACATAATAATTTCTTAGAACAATAGCAGAGTCACACCCAAACACAGGAATAAACAATGACCTAGAAAATAGGTGGGCTGTAGTATTATTCATGAAAGGGTTAGTAGAAGGGAATTCCCCTTGTGCAAGTTTTTCACTAGGCCCAGAGGAATGGCATAATCAGGTATTTACTAAAGGACCCCTGGTGGTCAGTTTAACAATAGACTATCAGAGCATTCACCTGGCTCCTGTGTTGAGCTGATCTTAATTAAGGGTTGTTCTTATTTTCAGTTGTAAACACAGCCTGGCTCCCATCATCTTTTTATGTATGCATTTTCTTTGTTTTGTGATAAGAACCAGTGTACCTTGACAGACATATTCACCCAGCTTTCTTGTTTTTCTCTGTATTATTAGACTGGTGCTCACTTTGTGAAAATACATCCAGATACAGCACTCCCTTGTGTTCATATTTGTTTGGCAATTGCGCCAACTCCATGCCCACCTGCCTAGAACTCTAATTTCCCATGGATTGAGAATGGCTGACTGAGGCCAGTCCATGGCACAGGTCTAAGGGCCTCTTCTGTAAGGGCTATCCTCTGCTATGTATATGGCTGAGGCCATGGATCCTTCTATGTGTACTCCCTGGTTGGTGGTTTATCCACTGAAAGCTCTGGTTGTTTGATATTGTTGTTCTTCCTATGGGGTTGCAAACCCTTTCAGCTCCTTCAGTCCTTTCTCTAAGCCCTCCACTGGGGACCCCATGATCAGTTTAGTCTTTGGCTGTGAGCATCCACCTCTGTATATGTCAGGCTCTGGCAAAGCCTCTCAGGAGACAGCTATATCAGGATCCTGCCAGCATGCACTTCTTGGCCTCCACAATAGTGTCTGTGTTTGATGATGGCAAGTGGGATGAATCTCCAGATGGGGCAGTCTCTGGATGGACTTTCCTTCAGTCTCTACTTTGTCTCCATATTTTCTCCTGTGAGTTTTTTGTTACCCCTTCTAAGAAGGACCAAAGTACCCACACTTTGGTCTTCCTTCTTCTTGAGCTTCATGTGCACTGTGACTTTTATCTTGGGTGTTCCAAGCTTTTGGGCTAATATCCACTTATTAGTGAGTGTATACCATGTGTGTTCTTTTGTGACTGGGTTACCTCACTCAGGATATTTTCTAGTTCCATCCATTTGCTTAAGAATTTCATGAAGTCATTGTTTTTAATAGCTGAGTAGTATTCCATTATATAAATATACCACATTTTCTGTATCCTTTTTTCTGTTGAAGGATATCTGTGTTCTTTCCAGCTCCTGGCTATTATAAACAAGGCTGCTATGAACAGAGTGGAGCATGTGTCCTTGTTATATGTTGGAGCATCTTCTAGGTATATGCCCAGGAGTGGTACAGCTGGATCCTCAGGTAGTACTATGTCCACTTTTCTGAGAAATAGCCAGACTGAGTTCCAGAATGATTGTACCAGCTTGCAATCCCACCAACAATGGAGATGGAAAGATCTCTCATGCTAATAGATTGGCAGGATTAATATAGTAAAAATGGTGATCTTTCTGAAAGCAATTTACAGAGTTAATGCACTCCCATCAAATTTCCATCTCATTTCTTCATAGAGTTAGAAAGAGCAATTTGCAAATTCATTTGGAATAACAAAAAACCTCAGGATAGTGAAAACTATTCTGAACAATAAAAGAACTTCTGGGTGAATCACCATCCCTGACCTCAAGCAGTACTACAGAGCAATTGTGATAAAAACTTCATGATATTGGTACAGAGACAAGCAGAAAGATCAATGGAATAGAATTGAAGACCCAGAAATGAACCCACATACCTATGGTAACTTGACCTTTTACAAAAGAGATAAAACCATCCAGTGGAAAAAAAGACGGCATTTTTGACAATTGGTGCTGATTCAACTGGCAGTCTGCATGTAGAAGAATGCACATTGATCCACTCTTATCCCTTTGTCCAAGTGGATAAAGGACCTCCATTTAAAACCAGATACACTGAACCTAATAGAAGAGAAATTGGGGAAGAGCCTCAAACACATGGGTGCAATGGAAAAGTTCCTGAATAGAATACCAATGGCTTATACTCTAAGATCAAGAATTGACAAATGGGACATCATAAAATTGCAAAGCTTCTGTAAGACAAAGGACACTGTCAATAGTCCAAAATGGCAACCAACAGATTGACAAAAGGTCTGTAGCAATCCTACATCTGATAAAGGGCTAATATCCAATACATACAAAGAATTCAAGAAATTAGACTCCAGATAATCAAAAAACCCTATTAAAATTGTAGTACAGAGCTAAACAAAGAATTCTTAGCTGATGAAACTAGAATGGTCAAGAAGTATCTATAGAAATGTCCAACATCCTTAGTCATCAGGAAAATGTAAATCAAAACAACCCTGAGATTCTACCTCATACCAGTTCAAGGTCAACCTGATCTACAAAGTGAGTTCCAGGACAGCCAGAGCTATGTAGAGAAACCCTGTCTCGAAAAACAAAAACAAAAACAAAAACAAAAAAACAAAAAACAAGCAAACAAACAAAAAAACCTCAGATGATAGCATATGCTGGTGAAGAACTACTGATTCTTAAGGTTCCTTTACTCACAATGCTGGAAAAAGCCTAATGTATGTGCTAACATCCATTTGTTGACTTTCTCAAGACCCATTCCTGTATTAATCCTTCACACAGTAAAACATATTTACCCCATTATCTCAATCCTTCAAAGAATTGCATTCGCTGTATTACTTCACAAAATGTTCTTGGCTTCAATTGAAGTTCAATAAAGGAGTCATTAGTTTGATAGTGTTTATCTACATTGGAAGACCACCACTCACCAGATGTTCCCTGTATATGAGATGTAGAAAACAAATTGCTCTTTCTCTTAAGAAAAAAAAAACCCACATACCTATTGTAATAAAAAATTAAAACTCTTTGTATTTCTATTTTTGTTTATTAATATCTTCAAACTTAAAAGCAAATCTGTTTTCTAATGTTAACTTTCTTTTTCTTACTTGAGAAATGCAATTTATTTAAGAAGAGTGTAAAACTTCTTGCAAAATACAATATAATTTACCTCTGACTAATCTGAGTTAGCAATTCCTTGAAACAGAAAATATATTAGCTAACAAGAAATAATTTCCTTTACTTAGTGACTAAAATTTAACTACAATCTATGGTGATGTGTATAAGAAACAATTTTTTAAAACATGTTAAATTGTACTATTGATCCACACAATGACATTTCACATGATATGCATTATACAAGTTAACTTGTAAGTAATAGGCCACATATGGAATAAAGAAAATCTACTGTAGATTCTGAAAAAGTCAAAGCCATTTCCACAAGTGTGTCACTGAAGCCTTGTTGTACGGTGAGTCACGGGTTAGGCAATATAACTAGTCAAAATAGCTCTGTAGGTGATCGTCCACATTAGGCATACATCCAGAAATTAGCATATACACTGGTCGTCTTAGATATGTTCCTTCTTGATTCTCCTGCTTCTTCTTAACCACAGAATGCTGCAATAATGAGCATTCAAATTGAGTGTTTTCACCAATAAGCACTATTTGGAAAACCCCATGTCTGAAAAGATGGCTTGTCAGTTAAGAACACTTTTTGTCCTTATAGAAAACTGAGGTTTGGTTCCTGGTACCTGGAGGAGGAATGGCAGCATCCACCTTTGCAAAAACACTGGGGTGTGATCGGGGTGGAGGTGGCAAGTACCTGCAAAGGCAACTTCAGCTGGAGGACCTAGTTCAAGACTGCCAGATAGACCAGTGATTGATGATGCTAACAATGCCAGCCAATCTGGAACTGCTGTTTGGAAGACATGCTTGCTGGAGAGCAACGGGACTTGGGTAGAAGGTATTAAAGGAACTCACAGTAGTGTTTATATGAGCTTGCTGTGGACTTGTCACCTGCTCCTGGAGTCTGTGCTGTTGATTCAGTATCACCTCATCTCCAACCCCCAAGGGCAAGTAGGATTTTGCCTCAGGCATTCCTGGGCACAATGTGGTCTGTGGACTGCTTTATCTTCCTTGTTTGTGGCTGCTTGGGAACCTCCTTTTCTGGGGTCTCATTTTATTTTATTCTTTTGCCTGTTGCTGCTTGTGGTTTGACCTTATCTACCTCTCCTCTGGTTGCTTGTTTGATGAGTTGGTCCCTTAGTGTTTTATGCTGTAGATATTGCAAAGGTGAGTACCCAGACTTCATTCCTGTCTTCTTTTCTTTTTAGACTGTTCATCTCAGTGACTCTGTATTTTTGCTTTGAGTTTGAGAGTGAGCACACAGCATTTGTCTTGGTCAGCTTGTCAGAGCAAGCATCTTACTTTCACTTTTGGCTTTGGCTTGAGGTTGAGCCTGTGGTTATCTTTTCTGTCTTCTTTGTCTGCTCATCCCTAGGAGATACTCACTTTCACTTCTGGTTTGGGTTCATTCCAGTACTTCACATAAGGCCTGATAGGCTCCTGAGTGCCTTTCCATCCTGGGGATGCAGCACAGGCATATGGCCTTTGAGCTACACCTGAAGGAGTTCCCTGCTTAGTATGAATCATCTGTCATATTGGTCATATCTGTTCACCATTTATTTCCTTTGCACTTCTCATTATGGTTTCCTTTCCCTCTGCCACCAAGGAATCCCAGATTGTGGTGCTGAAAACCCTTCTGGTTATGTATGATCCCAAGGTTAAGACTCATGACCAGGACCAATTTGTGAGGAGGCTTCTATTTTGTTCCCCCTGGATATTACTAGAAAGCATATGGTACCCTGACCTCTGGAGTCAATCTCCTTAAGGCAGTGCCCGATCTGCCATGTTTCTTAATTGGAGGTCAGCATATCATGACTTGGCTGAGAAGGAGGCTAGGATTAACTTGGAATATAAACTTAATATTACTTTTGACATGCTAACTTGCCATAGGACATACATTAACACTGTCACTTGGACTGCATGTTTACTTTATCCATGCTGAACTTGCTTTTAAGGCCTTTATGGCCTGCACCCCTCAAGACCCCTCTGCTTAATTTCACAACCTCGTCTAGCAGTCTGAGGAGTCCTTCACGGACTTCCTGTCCCATGTGACTTAGACAATGGAAAGGTGGGTTGATACTGGCACAATGAGAGACATGTTCATCAAGAAGTTTGCATGGGAGGGTCTTAATGCTCTTACTCACAATGCTGTGGCAGCCATAGGAATGATGATATCCCTAAATGGATTGTTGTCACTTGTGATGTGGACCCTGATATGGGTCGGATGGCAGCCCTGTCTGCCTCCTTTGACTCCTTAGTCATGAAATCTGAACAAAGGATATGCCCTCCTCCTGAAAGCCCCCTGCTGCTAACTGTTGGGGCTGTGTCAAGCCTGATCTCCTCCTTCAAAACTTCTCCTTAGCTGGGCCTAGGACTAGAAGTCCCTGTTGTTACAAAGACTTCCACTGGGCTAAGGATTGCCATTCTCAAAACCAGGAAGACAATTTAAACTTCAAAAGGGTCACCCCCCAGACTTGTCAGTAAGAAGGACCCCTGCTCATTCAGGAGTCTTTTGAACCTTGTCTGTGTTTCCTCACTACTGACAATGAATGTACATTTAGATGGTATACCCACAAAAGGGTTGGCTGACTATATAATAAGAAAAAAATGAATCATTGAGGTTCCCTCATTGGAGGTTTTGGCCTGGTCCCTCTATTATGGGAGTTGGAGGCTAATATGCCATCAAAATGACTATCTGACCTGTACATTGGCAGGAAGTGGATGGCCACCAGGGATCTTTTACTTCGTTTTGACTGATGTTCTCCACAACCTTTGAGGAAGAGATACTCTGAAAGACATGGGTGCTGTCCTTACTGTGGACAATCCCTGGCTTTTTTGATGACATCATGCAACATGCCCAACTGGACTGCAAAGGTCACAAAGTCAGGGATCACCTCCAATTCTAATGGCCACTGCTCACTGATCACCAATTGCCATCAAGGTTTACCTGAACCTGTACCATTGGCCTATTTGAAACTGACCCATTTTCGAACTTAAGCTATCTGCTCTCATGGAAATGGTATTGCAAAATTATCTTTTGGTCATTTAGAACCCTGAACCAGCAGACACAATACTCCCATGTTTGTCATTAAAAAGAAGTCAGGAAAATAGGCTGACTACAAGACCTAAGTGCCATTAATGAACATATGGAAAACATGGGGATCACTTAAGTGGTACTGCCTGATCCTAGTACTATAGCACCCAGGTACCATGTGATAATCCTAGATATTAAGTATTGCTTTTTCCAAATCCCTCTGCATCCCCATGCTAGATGCTGTTTTGCCTTTACAGTATGGGAACCTAATATGAATAAACTAGCTAAAAGATATCAATGGGCAGTTCTGCCTCAGGGCATGAAAAATATTCTGACCATTAGTCAACAATATATGACTGAAGCCACACAATGAGTCCCCAGGAATGAACTTGTAGTCCATTACATGGATAATATTATGCTTACACACCCTAGCTTGCCTGACCTTGAAAGTGAGTCCTCTCAATTGCTGCTTCACTTAGAAAAACTCAACTTGATGGTTGCCACAGAAAAGATTCAAAGAGTTCCAGAGTTTTTTGTTTTTTGTTTTTTGTTTTTTCTGTTTCTGATAAGATTAAGCCCCTGGCATTCTCCACTGTGGCAAAAGAATCCTACTCCCTTTTGGAACTACAACAATTGTGAGGAACTATTAACTGTCTCAAACCTTTCCTGTCTATTCCAGACCAGCAAATGAGGCACCACTTTTCTGTCTTGGAGGGGCTGAGCAGTCTCTCAGCCAGAGTTAAATTAATATCTGAGGCAGCAACCTACTACAGAAACTTATGGCACTCCATTCTGTATCAACTCAGGAAAGGCATAATCCAGTAAACCCCTCCTGGAAAAAATTCTGTAGTCCCTTGAGGGGGTCCTAGGAGTGTTCTGGCAGAATGGGTACCTCATGTGGTTGTACCAGGCCTACTCTTTTTTTTTTTTTTTTTACCTTTATCTGCATTTATTTTACACTGAATTTATTCCCGGGCCATGAGTTTTTGTTTCTTCAGTTTCTTCTGCAATATCTTTCTTCTGTGCAACCTCCTCTTCTGGCTTTGGAACGATCTGTTCCTTCTCAGTGAGGATCATCTCAATGTGGCAGGGGGAGCTCATGTATGGGTTAATCCAGCCATGAGCTCTGTAGGTTCGTTGGTGCATCTTAGGGGCCTTGTTCACTTGGATGTGTTCAATGACCAGAGAGTCTACGCCTAAACCCTTAAGTTCTAGGCCTACTCTTATTTACTTAAGGTTACCTCAAAGTTTGAGATTGTCTTCTACCTCATCCTAAAGGTTTAGCAAGGACTTATAACAGGGAACAAGACAAAATAATTCTACTGTTCTCCTTACAATATTCTCAATCATTATGGGCAAATTCCCTCAGCTTTTAAGAAATGGTGGCAGGGTTCACAGGCTCAGTGCATAATAACATGCCACCAGAGAAGCATCTTACTGATTTGTCCCAGTTGCAAATTACAGTTAAACCTCATAGCATATCTAGCTCTCACCCCATTCCCAAGTCAACTATGGCCTTTTCTGATGCTAATGAAACCAGATATGGGGTTCTTATACAAAGACTTGGAAAAGGGACACAAGTCACATTCTCCCTAACTTTTGCACAGTGCTACTATTTGAATTATTTGGACTCCTGAAAATTTTTGATTGTTGCCAACAGGAGCCAGTTAATATTTCCTCAGACAGCCAATATGCAGTACAACCTGTCCATTCCCTGTCCTTTTATATTAAAGAGCAAAACAGCTTATGCATGCCTGCATGAAATCTATCCAGAAGGCTCTCTAGAGTAGGGCACATCCATGTCTCATTTTATATATAAGATCATATTCTAAACTGACTGGCATATTAGCAGAATAAAATGAGAGAACTGATGCCCTGATTATGGCTGTAGACATGGAATGCTAGAAGAAGCCAGAATGTTACACCACCAATTTCACCTTTATCCTCAGAATTTACATATGCTCTTGCCCAAATTGCCTGTGTCATACTGTAAATATCTTGCAAGTTCCTGTGCAACATGTGTTCCTTTTCAACCACTGGGGCCTTATAGCAGATCAAGAGTTAACCCTAGAGGTCTACATCCCAATGCAATCTGACAAATGTATGTCACCCATTACCCAGCCTTTAGTAATCTCACATGTTGTGATAAATACTTGCTTGGCCTTCATATATGCAGTACCTGTGGCAGGTGAAGAGGCATCTCATGCTATTTAGGCCGGCCATGAAATCAGCAATGCTGGTAATGGGTGTACCTTGGGTGCTCAAGACTGAAAATGGACCTGCTTCCTAATATCAAAATTTCAGCCCCTTCTTATTGATATGGAAGATTAGGCACTCCTACCCTATAATCCTTAAAGTGAAGCAATTGTAGAAATAGCAATTCACTCCTTGAAGAAAGCACTTACTTGGGTTACCTCCCCAGAATCCAAAAGAGATCCATACCTATATCATGTGAACTTTCAATGAGAAAGGGCTGAAAGCTGCTTACAAACTTTGAACATTTTTGCTGAGGGACACCCCCTCCCATTGGTTAGATGGAGGGACCCAGTAACCTTTCAATGCCAACTACCTACTCTGCTTCTGACAAGGGGCTGAGGTTAGGTTTGTGTTTCCCACAGGGTGCAACTGTGCCAATATGGATGCCCTTGAGAGATTTTTGCCTGGTCACAGACCAGGGGGCAAAGGAGCCTGAAGAGGACCAGGACTGGGAGATGTGGTATACATACTGTGTTTATAAATTTTTATTCAGTCTGGGAGGTCTGATGAGCTCTGGGCTTTTGTGCCCCGGACTCCCATTCTTTTGCCTATGGCAGTTAACTCCCTGACCTAACCTCTTCTTTTCTCTTCCAATGTGAGTCTAGGTTTGCCCTTCATGGACTTAGTCACTAGTACATGACTGTTAAAAGGCAACTGGCCCATAAAGGAAATTCTCTGCTCTACCGCCAATGTCTCCTCCATCAACCCTTTTATCCTACTACATAATATAACCATGGGGGACTGCCATGGTAATCTAACCTATAGCATATTAGACATGAAATTTCTTGTTCCCTTGATTGTTTACAAATTCCCTAAAGGATCCTTCAAGGATGTAATGTCCACCACAGCCTCACTGGCTAAGGGTTCCTTAAATGCCCACTTTCTTGGGACTTCCTTTCTCTGAGAGCACTGCCAGCCTGCACTAGGTGTAAAATTCCTAGAAACTACCTGATATTGTCATCTTATTTCACACTTGACATGTGGAGGTTTACCTCACATGGTACTTCCTATATTACTCCCTAGGTTAACAAGGATTTCATTTTATTCCAATACAATGCCATTGTGAATAATTGGGATTCATGTGGCCCCTCTAATTGTCTTGATTTATATCATCCTTGCTCTCATAAAAGATGATTGTCTTTAATGGGACATATTTCCATATAAACTGGAAATGCAAATATTTGGTCTGGGGTGACCCCATGAATGTGACTATCAGCAGCCAGGTTGGCTGGAAAACCATCCCAGTCTGTTTCTGATGTCCATTTTTCTTTCTGATCACCAATACCTCCATTATCAGAGACAGCCTTAACTGCTTTAATGAAAAATGTCTCCTGACTGCTTGATTGATGGGGTATTCAACAACAGTTATACTGACAAGGAAACCAGGTGACATTTGGATGCTTGTGGTAAATACCACTCACTTTCATGCCATTATTCTGATGTTCCAGACTCACTTATAACTCCTATACCAGAAAAAGGGATATTTTTATATTACAGCTGCCAGCATCGCAGGCATTGCAGGAATTGCCAGGGAGACAATAGGTACAGTTGCTTTAACCCAGACAGTCGCTACTGCAGAGTCTGCCAACTTGATAATCTCTAAATCAGCTGAGGTGCTCCAAACACAGGATGTACTAAATGAACATCTTTGCCAGTCCATCTGCATTTTTACCACAGATTGACTTATTGGCAGAATAGTTGGCCCTTGTTGGGGACATGTCTCTATTGGCTTGAGACCCCTGGTTTCACTCAATTTGCCTAACCATGCTGCAACCCCGCACTTTGACCAATAGAGACGGGAAAAACGACATGAATGCCAAGGAAGGTTTCTCAACAACTTTTGTCTTTATCTTGGGCTCATCCTGCTTTTGTTTTTCATCAGTCCTCTGCCTCTTATCCCTCCCCCCCTCTCCTGGATCCAAGCAGCATTCAGCATGCTCTGAACACGAGCCGTGCATGCAGGCAAGGTGCGTGGTGATATACCAGTGACTCATCAGGCTGGCAGCAAAGGACCTTACAAGAGTGCAGGCTCAGGTTCTTGGAAAACAGGGATCACAGGGCTTGGCCACACCAACTTCCAACATATCCCCCTTTTTGTTTAATTAACTTGGCTCTCAGATCGCATCTGTCTTAGGTTGCCCTCAATCACGTTACATCCTTACCCGTCATTGGTGTGGTGAACTCATTTTCACCAACCGGTCTTAGGTTGGTATGCACATGTGAGAGTCTTACCCGTCATGGATTAATGATCCATCATACTGAACCAAACATGGGCCGAACTACCTGACTCTATAGCCGCAATAGCTTGAGTCAGCAGTCATTGGTCGGCCAGGGCCTGCCTGCACATGCAT
This sequence comes from Mus pahari, assembly GCF_900095145.1. NCBI lineage: Eukaryota > Metazoa > Chordata > Mammalia > Rodentia > Muridae > Mus > Mus pahari. Next base: position 2,910 of record NW_018391979.1, on the reverse strand, counting down.
ATCATTCACCACAGCATCTCCAAACATTGCTGTAACGATGGTGGCTGTAATTCCAAAATCTCTGTTATTCTTAGGAGCACTGACAACTGACCCTCCTGCACCTCCAGAGACCAGGGTATGGCTGTGGGTATTCTGGTCACCATCGCCAGGGGGATCTACTAGCATTCCAGCATTGAGACAAACATGTGATATTGGAGCATTCTAATTCAAAAGATCTAGTCCTATTTTACAATTATTTTCCACAGAAAAGCACAGACTCCCCTTCAAGGATACATTAAACAAGGCATTGCACAGAATCTGGGATAAAAACCAGCATCAACACTCAGGGGATCCTGTAACGGAAGGGCCTTCACTATCCCCCATAACTCTCTCTCCTGAGCCATCAACATACTTATCAGTAGGTTTCTCTCCCCTCGGTCATGTCAAGCGTTCTGACACCCAATGGTGACTTTCTTGATCCTGTGGAAAGATGCACACTGCTACCATTGTCCATACCAAAACCTAATCAGGGCATTTCCATTGTCCAGTAAGGGTGTCCTTCCATAGGACAGACACAGATTTAGCAACATGTGGAGAGCAATGACGATCCACAGCATAACAGCCATCAAAATCAAAATTAAAAAAAAATTAAGAATAAAAAGAATAAGATTTAATTTAACTTTGGGGGACTTAAATTGTACTCACATTCCCCCTTTTTGTTTAATTAAAGCATATATTAAAGTTGCATTTGTTCTTTCCACAATGCCTTGGCCCTGGGGATTGTAGGGCAGGCCATGAACCAAATGTATTCCCAAAGCTTGACAGAAGTATAAAAATCTTTGCAGTGTATAGGCAGGTCCATTATCTGTTTTAATTTGTCTCGGCATACCCCACACAGCAAAGGCATGAAGGCAATGAGCAATAACGTGTTGCACCTTTTCTCCTGTATGAGCAGTGGCAAAAATGACTCCTGAGCAGGAATCCACTGATACATGGACATATTTTAAAGATCCAAATTCAGAAATATGGGTAACATCCATCTGTCAGATTGCTAATGGTTTAAATCCTCTGGGATTTACCCCTATGCTCTTTTGAGGAAACAGGGAAACACAATGGGCACATTTCAATACCAACTTCATGAGCTTGTTCTCATGTGATGTTAAATTTTCTTCTCAGGGTTTCTGCATTAACATGAAAATTTGTGTGGAACTCCTGGGCAAGCTGAAAAGGGGAGGTGGATAAAAAGGTGAACACTGTATGCATGCGCATATCTGCAATAGCATTGCCTTCTGTCAATGGCCCAGGGAGTCCAGTATAGGCTCGAATATGAATAATACAAAAAGAATTTTTCTACCCCATATACACTTTTGTAAGGATGACAAAAGGTCAAAAACAGTGGATGTTGCCTTAATTAACCCTATATTTTCCAATTGTTGAGCTGCTTGGACCACATACTGGGTATCCAAAAATCAAATTAAAGGCCTCTCTAATTTCTAGGAACACTTGTAGGACAGCATGTAATTCTATCGCTTGTGCAGATTGAGAAGGGAACAGATGAACTAGTGGGGCATATACTTCCACATAAACAACTCCTAATAGTTTTTGAAAGTCATTTAAATTTTGTAACTTATCTAACCTCAAAGTTAGCTTTAGACGTTCCACCATATTATCAGTTAATTTTGCTCCTAATTCTTTTAATTATTGTTTCCAAAAATTTGTCTAGAATTTAACTCCGCTTCATTTGAGAAGCAGCACTAATGCGGCTTTTACTTTCACTTTTGAAGAGGTGGATCCCATGGCTTCCTATCAATCTTCCTAGGTTTTCCATCCGTTTTGGAGGCTAGACTTTCCTAACTCCGTCCCTACCCTGGGAGCCTACATTCCTCCCTCTACTGGGAGCCTAACTTAATATCAATGGACTCAATTCCCCAATAAAAGGACTTAGACTAACAGACTAGCTATGTATATAGGACCCAACGTTTTGCTGCATACAGGAAACTTACCTCATGGAAAAAGACAGACACTACCCCAGAATAACAGGCTAGAAAAAAATTTTCCAAGCAAAAGGTCCAAAGAAACAAGCTGGAATAGCCATTCTAGTATTAAAAGATCGACTTCCAACCCAAAGTTATCAAAAAAGACAAGGAGGGGCACTTCATACACATCAAAGGTAAAAATCTTCCAAGATGAACTCTCAATTCTGAATATCTACTCTCCAAACTCAAGGGCATCCACATTCATTAAGGAAACTTTAGTAAAACTCAAAGCACACATTGCACCTCACACAATAATAGTGGGAGACTTCAACAACCAACTCTCATCATTGGACACTATCCTGGAAACAGAAACTAAACTGAGACACATTTAAACTAACAGAAGTTGTGAAACAAATGGATTTAACAGGTATTAACAGAACATTTTATCCTAAAACAAATGGATACACATAATTCTCAGCACTTCATGGTACCTTCTTGAAAATTGACCATGTAATTGGTCATAAAACAGGCCTCAACAGATATAAAAATATTGAAATTACACTATGCATCCTATCAGATCACCATGGACTAAGGCTGATCTTCAATAACATAAATAATATTAAGCCAACATATATGTGGAAGCTGAAAAACACTCTACTCAATGATAATTTGGCACAGGAAAAGTCTAGAAGTTATGGGCACAGGGGAAAAATTCCTGAATAGAACTGTAAAGGCTTGTGCTGTAAGATCAAGAATTAACAAATGGGACCTCATAAAATTGCAAAGTTTCTGTAAGGCAAAAGACACTGTCAAAAAGGCAAAAGGGCCACCAAAAAATTGGGAAAGGAATTTTTTTAGATTTATTTTATTATTATTATTTTCTTTATTAACATTTCAAATGCTATCCCAAAAGTTCCCTATACCCCCCCGCCCCTGCTCCCCTACCCACCCACTC
>NW_018391978.1:0-2284 GCF_900095145.1 Mus pahari | reverse complement strand
ATATCTAGTGACTTCTTTTGTGATTGGGTTACCTCACTAAGGATGATATCCTCCAGATACATCCATTTGCCCAAGAATTTCATAAATTCATTGTTTTTAATAGCTGAGTAGTACTCCATTGTGTAAATGTACCACAGTTTCTGTACCTATTCCTCTGTTGAGGGACATCTGGGTTCTTTCCAGCTTCTGGCTATTATAAATATGGCTGCTATGAATATAGTGGAGCATGTGTCCTTATTACCAGTTATACCCAATAATTTTTAAGCCAATATTCTATGACCAAGATATGCAGAGCACATTTAAACCAGTCAAAAACCAAAGACCAGTCAAAAACCAAATGAAGTGGCTATGTGAATCTTACAAATTTAGACCAATCAAAGAATTTTACTTTTTATAGCTATAATTTTAAGATAAAAAGCACTTTGTCATTTACTGAACCCAATTGTAGAGAATTTTCTAGGAAAAAAACCAACTATCAGCTGTTTTGCCTTAGAGCTAAGACCCCTTTAAAAAAAAAAAAACCAACAGTTTTTTAGCAGGAGCTTCGTTGCTGTGCGTCATTCCTGGCTACAGTGCAGGGCAAATTGAATCAGCCTCTGCTATGAAACCTGACTAAATCAAGAGATGGAAAGCCAGCAGATAAAGTTTTAACCATTTTAATATGAAACATAAAACAACAGTCATTCACACAACGAAACAAAGACAGATGTAAATTGACACGTGGACATATATTGGTGCACCAAACACGGACAATACATAGACGGTAGAGGACTTGATGTAACCAAATCTGAGAGTCTCCTGTAACGGACAGACAGAAGGCCGGACGTCTCTGGATTTCCCTCTGTCCTTAGGAGAGTTCTAAAATCCATTTTCCTTCTCTCTTGATCGCTCTCTCTCTCTCTCCCTATTTTTTTTTTTAAATTTTACTCATTTTATTTTATATTTTTAAGCCCTACTCCTCTCGCCTGATGCAGTTCTTGACTGCGGACAATGCCTGTTTTCTTTTTCACTCCCATTTTCCACTGTCAAATCCCTAGCTGACATCAGCACTGGGCCAACGCTGACTCAGTCCAGCCTGTATCCCTTTGCACCTACTGAAAAGATGGAGTTTAAAGCCAGCGCTAGCATGAACACAAAGTGTTGCTCACTGTGCCGGATGCATCTTCTTATTAATCTTTCTTGTAGAGCTCTACCAAGACAGTGTTCTCTCTGTTGATCCACCCGTACTCAGGTCACTGTTCGGATGCCATCTGTAGCCGCCTACGGCCATACTAACTGGGTTCCTGAGTGGGAGGAAGGAGCTGTATGGGAGAAAATGGACAGAGAAATAATGGATGCTGAGACATGATTTTTTTGTTGAAGGCTTCTTCAATTTTACAAAGAGTCTGTGTTTCTAAAAGTGGGGGAGGCCTATCACCTACCAATCCATTCTTGGTGCCTGTCCTACAGATGCCAGCCTGTAGGTGGGTCTTCAGGATGCTGTCTCAGGAATATCTCAAGAGTCTCTCAACAGATAGTAGTGTCTTGGAGAAGAGCAGGCAGGTGTAGAACAATAGAGCCATCCAGGTTGGAAGGCCCCACTGCAGGTGGTCTCAGGCTCAGTAGCAGCAAGGTCAAAGTCAGCCTTTCCAGGCTGGGGGAGGCAACAGAGCACATAGTGGCAGGAACAAATGGTGGCAGGAGCACTTGTAGGCAGGTACATTTGCTCTCAGGAGCACATGGTAGCAGGAACACAGATGGCCGGAGCACATGATTCAGGAGCACATGGTGGCAGGAACACAGGTGGCAGGAGAACATGGTAGCACGAGCACATGGTTGCAGGAGAACATGGTGTCAGGAGCACATGGTGGCAGGAGCACCTGGTGGAAGGAGCATTGGTGTAAGGAGCACGGGGTGGCAGGAGCACATGGTGTCAGGAGCACGTTGAATCAGGAGCACGGGGTGGCAAGAGCATTGGTGTCAGGGGCACGTGGTGGCCGGAGGACTGGTGTCAGGAGCACGTGGTAGCAGGAGCATTGGTGTCAGGAGCACATGGTGGCAGGAGCACATGGTGTCAGGAGCACATGGTCGCAGGAGAACATGGTGTCAGGAGCACATGGTGAAAGGAACATGGGTGGCAGAAGCACCTTGTGGCAGCAACACTGGTGTCAGGAGCATGTAGTGGCAGGATCATTGTTGTAAGGGGCATATGGTGTCAGGAGCACATGGAGTCAGGAGCACATGGTGGCAGGAGCACATGGTGTCAGGAGCACATGGTGTCAGGAGCACGTGGTGTCAGGAGCAC
>NW_018391977.1:0-2329 GCF_900095145.1 Mus pahari | reverse complement strand
AGAGGGAGTCAGATCTTGTTAAGGATGGTTGTGAGCCACCATGTGGTTGCTGGGATTTGAACTCTGCACCTTTGGAAGAGCAGTCGGGTGCTCTTACCCGCTGAGCCATCTCACCAGCCCAGTTCAAAGTTTTAATCCAAGTTTGGACAGTGTTGGGACAATCAATCTTTGACCATAGCGGCCCTAGCCCTCCTAGAATACACACGCTGGACTCAACCTGTGGTCCTGAATGGTCCCACACCTCCAGTTGTGCTTCCAGGGTCCAGTGTAAAGATGGGAGTCAAAAGCTGGACTGCAGCAGAGTGACTCTGAGGGGCCATGCCCCCTCTTCCTGAGCCAGAGCTGGAGGGGCCTTCCCAGGGTCCCACCTGGCCTCCCATGGGGCCAGGCCTCTCTGGCTGCCTTGGCATGAGAACCCTGTGGTAGCAGAAGTAGCCTTGTGAGGAGCTGGGGACGAGGTGATCTGGGGCAGTTCTTCACTGGGAGGCTGTGGGCTTGGCTGGAGACAGTCTCCCCTGGTGTCCGAATTTCTCCCTGGAGAGGCTAAAGGGATAACGCGGTGTTAACTTAATCATGTGACATCCACACTTCCAGGCCTCCGCCCTCAGACGCCTCACCTGCCATCAGCCTGTGCCACTGGGAAGCCTCTGTAGCTAGAGCTTGGGAGAGGCTGAGTACTCGCTCCCGGTGGCCTCCAGGTACTGGTGAACAGGTTGCAGAGTGCCTGGGACTACAGAAAATAAGCCGCGGGTGTCACACAGGCCACCGAGGCTCGCTGGGAGTTCTTCCTAGTGGGCATCTATCATGAGGACTTTAAGGGCAGGCTCTCCTCTGCATTTGTTACCAGTGAGGTCGCCATTACCGTAGGAACCGCTGGGTCTGATACAGGCCACAGGAGCTCTGTCTGCGGTTACTGACTGACCAGGCACAAGGGGCTTCCTGGCTATAACACCACTGCCTCCGCCCCTCCCCCAGTCTGCATCCCGACCCCCCCCCTTGCTGCCCCCCACTCTAGATCCATACCTACTCCACGACCCAGAACTCCTGAGCCATTTCGCAGCTCCTACAAGGGGCTGGAAAGGAAGTATTGGTTACAATTCTTGTTATGGAGAGTGGTCACAAGTTCAAGGCCAGCCTGGTGGACTCGTGTCCAGATGGAAAGAAGAGAGGAGAGAGCGGGGTGGGGAAAGAAGGGAAAGGAAGGGGGCAAAAGAAAGAGAAGGGCTGGGAGGAGGAACAGAATTTTGCCATTGAAGCCCGTTTTCTCTTTCTCCTTCTTCGACACCCTCCCCTCCCCCTTCTCCTCGGTTCCCATCTCCCCACCGACCAACATGCAGATACTAGGAAGATGAGAGGACAAGAGGAGGTCCCTCCTCTGATCCTCTGCTCTTGGTTGGGATAAGACCTCCCATCAGCCCGGAACCTCAGCAAGTTGGGCTGACTAGCTGACCCCAGAGCTTCCAGGGATCCGCCGTCTTCCATTTCCTGTCTTAGTGCCAGCTGAGGTTTTACATGTGGGTTCTGAAGCTACCAAGCCCATCACTGAGCATCTCCCCGGGTCCCCCCACCTTTCACTGAGCATCTCTCCGCTTCCCCCCACCTTTCCCGGCCAGGTTCTTAGGAAACTTAGATTGCCTTCTGACATTATATAGATGAAAATGGCGTTGAGCTCCTGATCCCCCTGCCTCCATCTCCTCAATTGGGGTGGGAGCCGGGCAGCAGCCCCACTGGGCTCCCACATATGTTTATGGTGATGCTAGGGAGAACCTCGGGTTCACAAAGCCACACCCACAGCTTGTCATCTACTTCCCTACAGAGGCTTCCCAACTTGGATATAAATATCCCCACAGGTTTATGTGTCGCAAGGTTTTGGCGCTGCCGAGATGTGACCAGACTACAAGAGTGTCCATCTGACCAATGAATTAACCCACAGGTCCTGTATCAGACCACACCTCCCTGAAGTTCATGAGTCAGCAGTCAGTGCTGTGTCTCCTCCTAGCTCCCTGTCACATATGCTACATGGATCTAGTCACACTACACAATCTGGAACTTTCCATAGTCTCTCCACAGCTATAACATGTCAGACTCTGACCCTTGCTTTGTTGGGAGAAGAGTCTGAGATTCCTCAGGGGGACTCTCTGAAGGACTCCTGTCATTCCTCTCAGGACCTGCCTCTCTCTCTCTCTCTCTCTCTCTCTCTCTCTCTCTCTCTCTCTCTAGCTGTGGCTGTCCTAGAACTCACTCTGTAGACCAGGCTGGCCTTGAACTCAGAAATCCGCCTGCCTCTGCCTCCCGAGTGCTGGGATTAAAGGCGTGCGCCACCACGCCC
>NW_018391976.1:1670-13774 GCF_900095145.1 Mus pahari | reverse complement strand
TAAGCAAGACCTGAAGCCCTAAGCATTGGTTCCTTACTTACAACTGGCAATAATAGAGCCTATGCTGCACAAGAGTATCATCTGCATGTGTGTACACACATGTACGAATATGGCTATACACACTTTCATATTTAGAGAGAAATACATAAGGGAGAGAAAAGCCAATTTGCAAATGGTAACTATAAACAAACAGTGCAACTGACTTGTAACCCCTTGCTTCCTACAAAGATGGCTGATGGCTAACTTAGACCTAGTAGGCTTCACTTCCAAGGCTTCCATAACTGCAGAGNTGCTCCTGATAAGGTGGAAACCAACCCCTTGTTCTACAAGAGGGTTCCTGACTCCCCTTGAGACACCTCATTGATCTCTTCTAGAATGTTCTTTCTGTTCCTGCTTTCCTCTTCCCCCTCCCTGGATGGCCAGTCCGTGGCAATTTCTTACCAGCTCTCGTTGCTGCAGGAGGAGCCGCATCTCCACAGACTGAGCCAGGAGAATGAGTTGGGTATCGCTCAGGACTGGGGGAAGGAAAATGTATTTTCTTCTTACCATGAACTACCAAACCCAATGAGAGGCAAAATCTGAGACACAGGAATATGTCCCATTAGACTTGAAGGTCAAATGCACTGCTCAAGAAAGGTCTCCTGCCCTTGAGATGAGCTCCAGACTCATAAGTGGCATGACCTGGAGCTGGAAAGTCTAAGGGCTGAGGCAGGAACCAGCTTCCACCAAGGATGTGTTAGGTGATTGGTGACTGCTCGTTTTCTAGACCTCAGACTCCTCTGTGGTCCATGCACTGCTATCGCTCTGAGCCTTGCTGGCATTAGAGAGAAGAATGGTGTGCCCAGGGTCATGATAATCCAAATATTTTAAGGAAGTGTCATGTGACACGGCCCTCTGAGGACCAACATGAGGACTCTCCCCACACTCCCCCTGAAATTGTTCTTACCAATCAGGGCTTGAAGGAGATAAAGAATGAGTTTCTTTAGGTCAATCCATGAAGGGCTCGAGTCCTTTCGCAGCTCATCCAGGATTTTGCCACCTGGACCATCCATATGATCCAACTGATTCAACTCCAGCTACAGGAGACAGGCNTTCTGTTAATAACATCATTTCCAGTGCTGGGGACCAGATGGCTTTATACATGTTGAATGAATAATTTATTAACAAGCTGCACCTGGCTCCTTTTACCCTTCTTTTTTGTCATTTGTGTGACAAGATCTCAGGCTGTTGCCCAAGCCAGCTTTGAACTTACTTTGTAGCCCAGGAAGACCCTGAACTTTCAACCTTCCTTCAACTTCAGTTTCCCATATCTAGCTCAAAATTATTCTCATGTAATGTGCCTATTTCCAGAGGAGTTAAGTACCTCTCCATGGGGAGCAGAACTAGTAGGCCACAAGCTCTAGCCCTCCACATTGTGCATGAAGCTGGAATCTCCAACTTTTGACATGTTTCCCAGCGTCCTCAGCATCATATACATCCCTCCTCCCTCCTGTCTTAGCATCCCTGACTCCCAAACTGACCGTTACAGGTTTCATCTTTTCTAGGCAGCTATGGAACTCTTACCATTTTCATCAGGTCATACAGAGCCTTCCAGTCACCTTCAGAGAGTATGCCAAGGAAACTGGAGAACACAACTTCTTGAACATCCTTTGAGAGATCAGCCAGTTGCAGTGTTTGTTCAGAAACTTCATTTTGTAGGCACNTGAAATCTGCTCACAGACAGCAACACAAATCAGAAAGTGAGAGACATTCTTCAATTGAATATCTCTGGGATGGTACCATTTCCAGCAGATAAAAAAGTCTCTAGTGACAGCCTGCTCGAGCTGCACCCCACCCCTGGGGTTGGCATCTGTNATGAAGCTAGAAACCAGGAAGCATTAGCTCTCTGAAAGGAGGGGACACAGCACTGGAGGTAGAGATGGAAATTTGAACACTGGTTATTGCAAGTGTTGGGGAGAAATGACCAAGTATACATTTCTGGGATATGTCAGGAATGAAACGTCCTGTTGGGCTCTGGTGACGGCTATCCTCAGTGTTCATGGATCAGCTTCTGTGTGTGATAAATTGGGTTGTGGTGAGGAGTCAATGTGTTTGTGATTCTAGGACACCTGGCACATAATAGCCACACTTATTCGTCATTATCTCTGAAATCTATAAAGAATTAGCCAAGCACTGCATTTGAGGGTGTTCTGGTTCTGCCACATGTCCTATGGGTGAGCCGTGACACTGCGAGGGTACCACAGTGGAAGCACCAAGCACATCTCTCTGAATCTTTCATATTTCCCATTCTGGAGCAATGTCTGCTTCCCAGTTTGTCCTCCGTGAACATCAGTGCACACAATTGCGCATGCATGAGTTGAACTAACTGAAAAGAATGTGGAAGTGGGCCTCTGAATTCTGAATTCCAAAGGAAGTTATCATTTGATTTGTGAGCTTATGATTTCCCAGCAGAAGCCCAGATTTCCTCTTTTAAACACACACACACACTCACCTAGATGGGCNGGCTCCTCTATTCTTCCTAGAAAGATAAACGTGAGCTGTTACCTTTCTTCATTCTCAGTTTGTTCTTGAGACACACAATGGAGAGAGTTTCTCCTACCATCTTGTACCTCCTGCCCCACACCCAATCTATGCCTTCACCACATTGGCCTTCCATGGAACTTTCCCATCCTCCAGGAACCAGAGCAAGGGCTAGGGCTGAGCCCAGTAGCATCACCAGATCTCCAACCCAACCCCACCAGACACTCACCAATCGGGGAGATGTATTCTATCCTTGAGCCTAGAACGAGATAATATATTAGCCCGCCCAAGAATTAGTGATTGTCCTTACATCCCCTATATCCCCATTTTCCTATCCCTCCCCCCACCTAATTCCCCCATCCATCCTTGCTTTTCACCTTGCAGTTCTGTTCTTATGAGTAACTTCCTACAATAAACCCATCCCCATGTAGACCTCGGTTTAGCAATGTCATACCTGTCGCAATGGTTATCTCCTGACACCTGTTAGTGTGTTCGGGAGCAGAAGCATAATTAGGTGTGTNTGGAAAGGTCTTCATCTTAGCATTAGGATAAAGGAGAATGTCTGAATGGAAAAGAAACTCAAGTTAGATGAGGTGAGCTTACGCCTGCTAGAGTTCTTCCCACAAACCACTTAGGGACTCCCAAGCCAAATACCAGGGACCGCCATCAAACTGAGCACCAGCCTGTGTGTCCTGTGAATCAGNTCCTTTCACAGGGGCCCTGAAACCTGCATTGTATTAGGTTTGTTCATATACTGTGTGCACGTGTGTGTGTGCCTTGGAGCCCATACAGAGGCGAGGGGACAACTTTCGAAGTCAGTTATCTCCTTCCAACTTGAGGGGCATGGAGAGAGAGCTCAAGTCATGAGGCCTGGCAGCAAGCACCTTCCCCAGCTAATCCATTTCACTTGTCTGAAACTTGGATCTGAAATGAGCACTTTAGGTGACCACTACACCCTCTGACATTCAAGAATTACTCCATGAGGGCTGGAGAGAGTCTTGCAGCTCTTGCAAGGAACCAGAACTCAGTTCTAGAACCCACACGGCAGTGCCCCCTTCTGGCCTCCTTGGACACTACATGCGCTTGGGATGCTGACATGCAGGCAAAACACAAATACACACAAAATAACAACGAGCAAATAAATACTCCATGAGGTGACGCAGACTGTTTTCCTCCTGCCCTGTCATACAGGTCTCCTGTTAGCCTTCAATTACTAGCTGTTCTTCTTTATCTACTCTCAATCTGGTGATCTCAAATTGCTTTGCAGCTGTGCTGAGGTCTAAATGTAGCTAAGAACAAAATTCGAGCATTTGACCCATGAAATGAGCCTGTGCAAGAAACAAAGATGACAACATTTTAACGTGTGAACTAAAGGAACTTAAGACAAAAAGCAAACTTCAAAGTGTCTGCAAGTCACATTCTGAGCACTAGGGGGCGCACAGGGCATTTTGTTTATACAATCAGACATGGAAGGGAACCAAGGGGACAATGTGTTGACAGCACAAATTTAGTCCTCATAACAGACAAAAAGGACTTAATAGTTGCCATATCGCTGCCCAGAAGCTTCTGAGAAAACTGGCCTTCTCCTGTGGAAGGGGAAACCACAGTGTCGTTTCTCTCCCAAGCTGACATGAAGAGAGGAGGTAGAGGAAGTGACCTGTAATACATCCGGCTCCAATCTGTCTTCATNGCTTAGGTTCACCAAGCACTTTGCCTGACCTGACAATAACTGGGCTCAGCACCATCAGAACCTTTCATCCCAGAGCCCCCTCCCATTATCGCCTCCTCTCACCAACCTAGTCAGCACTCCTAAGTGTCCTCACTTCCTCTCTTCTGTGGACACATCAACCTTTAGAGTTTATCCTCCAGGAAACGCTCCACCCTCACCGCTAGTCCCACCACTACCCTTACCCCCACACTCATCCCCTCCCCACCTCACCCTGCATTCAGCCTCCACAAGCATGGCCTTGAGTCTCTGGGTACAACATCTGATCTAATCACAATTTTGTTTTGCTGTTAATATTTTGAGTAAAGGGTTCATTTTCTTTCCCCTCTGTAAATGAAAACAATATTTCACTTACCATGATCTGTAACTGTAAGGCCATCTCTCCCAGACATTTAATAGGCATCTCTAACCTTGTTCCCTTTTCCTACCCTATGATTCAATCATGAATGCTATAAGGATGTGGAAAATTTCTCTAGAAGTCATCAGCCACTAACTGTACTAACTAAATTAGAGAGCCCAGCTTGCTTGACTTTTGCTATTAACAAGACGATTAATCTACAAGGTAGATACTGCAGGAGTAAGTTGAGTGTGTGTATGTGTGTGTGTGTGTGTGTGTGTGTGTGTGTGTGTGTCCCCTCCTCTCTGAGGAGTTGCCTGCCACACTGAGGAATAACTTGGGGCTCTGAGACCTACTCATGTTCTGGCACTCAGCTCACACACAGGTCCATGCTTAACACAGACACTTATGCCCCATGACAAAGTCTGAATGTGTTGGTACTGGTGGGGGTGATGTGTGTATATTCTGTGTGTTGTGTGTACTGGGTGGTAGTACATCTCTCAGAGAAAATTCTGTACTGTGTTCAGGCATTCTGTCTACAGTTTCAGTTGTGTTGTGCTTATGGTATTTTAAGGGACTTTAATGTGGAGTTATGGGTCACCTGGTCAACCTGGCACCTCCCTATTGGGCTTCTGAGAGGAGAAGGACCTTGAATGGCTAGAGATGAATGCTCAGAGATGACTGGGATTGGCCTGGACTTTTTGAACTCCAAGTCAGATCCCGTCCTATGCAGGAAGCTACGTCTGCAACTACAGCCAACAGTATTTGGCCATGCATAGAGGTGATTGAAGGTGGGGCATGTGCCTGGGACAGTGAGGAGTGCTCCTGGCCTGTACTCAGAGGAGGTTCACATCTTTGGACACCCCATCCCCATCAGGCCCCCACTGCTGCTCACCACAAGTGTTATCCTTAATGACCAGTTGGTACTTCTTATAGGCCAACACCGAACCTTTTGAGACACTCATTGATTCCTTTCTCACAATTTTCCCACTGGCTTCACCCTGGTGAGAAAAATATTATTTGGGACTTGTAGTTCTTTGTTTCATAACACCATTAAAAAATGTTTACTTTTAATTCAAAAAAAGTATGAGTGTAATATAAAACTAAAATAAATCTAGAAAGCTTATGAGAAAATACTAGCAGTCCCTTACTTCTCCCCCCTCCTGGTCCCCATGTCCAGTTACTGCCCCTCTCCCTTGTATGACAATATTTGCCTACATTGAAATGTGGGAGGTGTGCCTAGGGAGGCGTAGAAATGGAATTCAGAGCACCAGGGGTATCAAGCTAGTATTTACAACTGAGTGATAGCCATAGCCCTATTGCAATGCCTTGAGTTTTCCAAATTAGATATATGATTTATTGTCTCCTCCTAATGTTGAGGTTTCCCTCGGATTTACCCACATTCACATCTGGGGTTCTACATCGGTCTGTATTCTCAGCTCGCTGTTGTGAGAGCCTGCGTCTCCTCACTCCAGAGCTTGTCTCTATCAGTCCATGTGACATCTTCTGTATCTTCTGTCCTGTTACTCATCATCTCCTTGGGACCCTAGAGGTACCATCTACTGAACTCAGCAGCCTCAGAGGGTCTGAGACAGGACATGAAGCATCTGCCTTTCTGAGTCTGGGTTGCCTCATTCTGGATTAATATTTCCAGTACACCCATTTTCCTGAAAGTTTCATGGTTTCACCCATTTTTGCAGGTGAATAAATTTCCATTGTTTGTTGCCACATTGTCGCTCTCCATTCATTAAGACATACATCTATGTTACTTTACATATGCAAATATTTGTTTTATGAAGCTGAGTGTACCCATCCTTGGTGGAAATACGATATCTTGGCTAGGGTTTCCATTGCTGTGACAGACACCATGCCCAAGGCAACTCTTATAAAAGCAAATATTTAGTTAGTTCTGGCTTACAAATTCAAAGATTTAATCCACTATCATAGTAGCAGGAAGCATGGCAGCAACCAGGCAGACAAGGAGTTGAAGGAGCCTAAAGTTCTACATCTTGATCCAAAGAGAAGACTATTTTCCAGACAGCTAGAAGGAGAGTCTCAAAGGCCACCTACATAGTGACCCACTTTCTCCAACAAGGCCACACCTTTTCCAACAAGGCCACACCACCTAATAGTAACACTCCCTGGGACAAGTATATTCAAACTGTCACATATATCTAGGATAATAATGTCTTTCTGTTAGAATGTTCTCTTGATCTGTGTCAACTGACATTCTTTTGATTATTTTTGGATTAAAGTCTATTTCATTAGATTTTACTATGGCAACTCATGTCTGTCTACTTCTCTTTTGCTTTGAATGTCTTTGCCTGACTTGCACCCTAAGAAAGGTTTCTATCTTTGCTGGTTGAGGCATGTTCCCTTGGACACAGAAAATTGGTCTTTTTTTTTTCAGTCTAGACTGCTAATGTGTGTTTTTTGATTAGAGAGTTTAAACCAAATAATGTTCAAAGTGTATTGATTTCTGTTATTTTGATTTATTTTATGGTGTTTGTGGTCTTTTGTTTAATCACTGACTTAATGTTAGTTTTTGCTATCACTNCTTGTACATTTTTACCCCTTTCTTCATGAAGAATTATTCCTTTTAGTCTCCTCGGTAGGGCTAGCCTGGTGGTCATAAGTTATTTCACATGCTTTATCATGGAAAGGTTTACTTTCCCCTTAGATTATGACTGACAGTTCTGCTTGGTACAATAGTCCAGGCTGGCATTTCTATTCTTTGAGGGCTTAAAGTATATTCTTTGAGCTCTTCTTGGTTTTAAAGTCACCANAGAGAAATTGGCTATTATTTTGACCAGCCTGCCTTTATATGAGACTTAGACATAGATCATGAAAATCAAGGTATTTAAATCTTGCCACTTCAAACATTTATTACCACAGTTAGGCATGTGAGATGTATCTGCAATCCCAGCATTTGGAAAGTGGAAGCAGGAGGACCAGAAGTTCAAGACCAGCCTTAGCTCCGTAGTCATTTTTAGGCAATCTAGGCTATATAAGACCACATCTCAAAAATATCTGTTTTCAGATGACCATAGAACATAGATTAACAGGTACAGTTTAGTACAGGTGTTCCTGTGTTTTTCTAGCCATGGAACTGGTGTGTGTAAATAATGCAGAATATTTACATTTCTGATTCTACAGTATCTATTGTTTACTCAAAACAAAACATGGTACCAAATAATAATATACATTCTGGAATTTATCAATACTTGCTGATCCTATGTATAAACAAGGGCATTAGAATATAATGTAAGATNNGGANTAACATTAAGCANATACTACAAATGAGCAGTGGGAAATAATGACCCCATCCTTGTGACCCCTAGAAAGTGATCCCTAGANGCCCTTGAGAAGCAAGAGTACACTAGCTGCACTAGCTTTCTTGTCGCCATCTTGTACCTTGACAAGCTGGTTGAAGAACCCTTTGAATGAAAATTTGCCATTGCTTCTGCCATTCANAACACTATCCTTGGTCAATTCATAGGCCTCTGTCACCACATACAGGTTCTTTCTTTCTTTCCGGCAATTCTTCATAAATGTGGGCCACTGATCCAACAGTTTCCTGAAGATGTAAAGGATAATCAGAAAAGATCCAAATGTCTAATTTCATAGAAACAGAGACCAAATCATGAACAAAGAAACAGAAAAATGCGAGTCAGCCTTTAAAAACTAAAGAGATTGAGTCAGTTTCAGGCTAGGGATGTGGCTCAGTCAATAAAGTGCTGGCCATGGGAGTGTGAGGACATGAATTTACATCCCCAGAAAACATGTGGTTGTAGTTGATAACATGGTACATGTGCTTGAAATCTAATAAGACTGTAGGCTAGGAATGTTCTTGCCATAAAAATAGCGGTTACTGAGCTGACAAAATGGCTGAGCAGGTAGGGGTGGTGCTGCAGACCCTGAGGACCTGAGTCTGATTCTCAGACACACACAGCAGAAGGAGAGATCTGACTCCTGTAAGTGGTCCTTTGACTTCCACATGTGAGCCATGGCATGTACACACACACATACATACAAACACACACAGAGTAAATAATAAATGTAATAAAACTGTTTTTTCCAGATTCTTTATTTTCCTTTTTTTTAATTGGATATTTTCTTTATTTTCATTTCAATTGTCATCCCCTTTCCTGGTTTCCCCTCTGAAAAACACCCTCCCCCAGGCCCCTCTCCCCTCCCCCTGCTTACCAACCCACCCACTCCTGCTTCCTGGCCCTGGCATTTCCCCACACTGGGATATAGAGCCTTCATAGGACAAAAGACCTCTCCTCCCATTGATGTCTGACTAGACCATCTTCTGCTGCATGTGCAGCTGGAGCCATGAGTCCCACCATGTGTGCTCTTTGGTTGGTGGTTTAGTCCCAGGGAGCTCTGGGCTACTGGCTAGTTCATATTGTTCCTCCTATAGGGCTGCAAACCCCTTCAGCTCCTCAGGTCCTTTCTCTAGCTCCTTCATTGGGGACCCTATGGTCATTTCAATGGAAGGAGTAATAAAAGTTTTTAAACAGTGGTTACCGGAGGCAGTGATGATATGTTACTGACTTATATGCATATATCACACCAAAATGCTGCACATCAAATATGCATATCTACTAATTCTCCTAAATTAACCATCAGGAGATGTGACAAACCCCTATTCACTGGGACATTGATTGCTTAAAGTGATTGTTACAATCTTTGGCATATTTTAATCAGTATTCTAACCTTCACTTCTACTGATTTGTTTCTCACTACATGCTCATCCTCTATACAATGAACAGAACAATGAACAGAAAGTTCTAGTATATCAGAACCTTTGTCTGTCTTGTCTTTTTGTTCCCATCACATTAATAGAACAGTAATGGGTAATTCTACCCTAATGAGTATTATTAATGGACTATATGTCATTATTTCAATGATTTTTTTTTAAGTAGAATAAACTACATTGTCATCCACCCCAACAATAGAACCTGCTTGCTGCCTCTCTGCCTATAAGCGCACAGCCTGAAACTTGGCTGAGCCATCCTTGTACCCTCAGGGGCCTTGCCTGTTTTGAAGACTTTCCAGTTTTGGATTTGGGATGCTCATTTTCTGAACTTCCATATCATATCCACCAGACTTGACAAACTCTACACCTCCTCCTGCAAGGGTTTCGACATCCACATTAGCCTTCAGTTGCATAAATAGGTCATGTTTGAGAGCGATGGGAGTTGACACTTCAGGCTCTGAAGAAAAAAAAATACACACAAGTTCAGCTCAGAGTTCACAGTGGAAGAGCTATTCTGGAGAATGGGAAAAATAAAGCTAGTTCCTCTCCTCCTTTCAATCTTAATCTAGAAGCTAGCTGATAATCAATATCTGAAATGTAAATCACCCCAGAGGGCAAACTCTGGAACCCATGCAAGCATGGTCTTCACCATAAGAAAGAAAAGCATCATTAGTGCAGTGGCTAGCAGTCCCTGGGGAACACTTTTCCCAGCAGAGAATCCAGTCCCAGGGTAGCTTGTTGAAATGGAAAACCCCTGGGACTTGAGGATAAACTGACCTCAGTCTGGATCCTAACCCTACCAGTTTGAACTATGTAACTCTGAACACGTTTTAGGAAGATGGGTATCATAGGTCTGTTTACAGAGGCTCTCAGAAGTATTATAAGACCAAATGCATGGATGGGTGGATTCCTAAAGCGCCTTCCTTGTCCTTTGTCTTTAAGCAGAATGGTTCATGAGCTACCTGTCTAAGCACATCAAGGACCTGGGAAGCTGCACCATTGAAAATACTCATTTTCACATTCTCTGCCCCTTGACTGACCATACCTGGAACAGGAAGATTGGAGTCCAAGAGATGCCGAAGGTTATATCCAACTGGAATATCTTCAGTTTCGAAAATTGATCGAGGAGTCTCCTGAATTATGTCAAGCACGTGGAAATTGTCTGCATCTGACAGGTTTTTGACAGGCCTCAGATCTCTTCCTTGAAGCTTTTTAGCCACATGCTTGCTAGCCCAGTCAAAGTTGAAGGGCATGTTGCTAGGATAGAAGGAAGCACAAAGTTCAGTTGAAAAATAGAGTGTAACTGATTCTCAGTGATTCCTGATGTTCTTGTCATAAGTCACCAATGTGTGAGAGAACTCCCAAGTCAGCACACAGCAGAAATATACACATCCAAGTTATCCTGGGTGGGACTATTCCAAAAAGCCAGAATACAGACTGGACCTAGTAGTGCCCACCAGAAGATGAATGGGGGCAGGGGCTGGAGAGGTGGCTCAGAGGTTAACAGTACTGACTGCTCTTCCATAGGATCCAGCTCTTACATGGTAGCTCACAGCCATCTGTAAATCCATTTCCAGGGGTCCTCATCAGGCACCAGGCACATATGTGCTGTACTGACATACTTGCAGGTAAGACATCCATACACACAAAAAATAAATAATTTGTTAAAAGATGAATGGAGAAAGAAAAAGTGATATATATGCGTGATTGCATTTTTTTTCATTCATAAACTGTGAAATTACACCAAGTACAGGAAAATGGATGGAATTCAGGATCATCAAGCCAAATGAAATAGACTAAACTCAATGACACAGATATCCCATGCCGCTCTTGTACTCATATACAATAGTGTATGTATATATGTATGTATGTATGTATATATATATACATATAAATATACATATATAAAATATGTATATACAAATTATGAAATAAGAAAGACTACTTTTCAGAAAGATAGCGGCTTTGGGGTGGGTCAGGAGAACAAGAAATGCTAATGGGGTGAACATGATGAAGTATATAATATTCTGTGTGAAAGTGCTACAATAAAACCCATTATTTTAAGCTAATTGAAAATAACAATAAATATAAAACGAAGAAATCAGAGGGCTGATGACTTGGATAGACATTTCTCTAAATAATAAATGTCTAGTGGATTTGAAACATTCCCTAGTACACATAAGGACCTGGGTTCAAGACCAGTGCTACCAAAAAAAAGAAATACAAATAACCAATAAGTTTACAAAAGAACAAATGTCACCACTCATCATAAAAAAAATGTTAAGCAACCTCACAATGAGGTATTATATCTCCCTGGATGCTGTTACAAAACTACAAAGAAGCAGTGACTGTTGGTATTAATGTTAAAAATGGAAACAGGTACACTGAGAGGATTTAAAATATTATCTCTTCTACAGAAACCAACCAGGATTCTCAAAAAAAAAATCTTAAGGATAGAATTGAGGGCTGGAAAGATGGCTCAGTGGTTAAGAGCACTGCCTGATCTTCCAGAAGTCCTGAGTTCAATTCCCAGCAACCACATGGTGGCTCATAGCCATCTGTAATGGGATCTGATGCCCTCTTCTGATGTGTCTGATGACAGTGACCATGTATTCGCACACATAAAATAAAAATAAATTTTTAAAAAGAATAGAAATGAAGATAATATCTCAGCAACACAGTAGCACACTCATGTTCATTGCAGACTATGCACAAAGGCCAAAATGTAGAAACAATCTAAATGTCTGTTAACAGAA
>NW_018391976.1:0-1185 GCF_900095145.1 Mus pahari | reverse complement strand
CACACATACAGTCATAACTCTATATAGCTGGGTGTTCCAGGCCCTGAATAGATACCAAAATCTGTATGTGAGCACACACTCGCGGTTACATTTAAGTTGTCTCTAGAATACTTAAATGCTACTGTTTTTAATTTGCTATAAAAATAGTACCTGACATCTTAATGGAGGACAGACTAATTTTGACACAGGGTTTCAGAAGGGAAGTTGCTGGAGCCCTGTGCCTTCTGTCAGAGCATCATCTGTGCTGGGAACTGAACTGGGGTCCTTTGGAGGAGCATCCAGTGCTCTTAGCTGCTGAACCATCTCTCCAGCCCCTAAATACTTTCCTTTTTTATATACATATATGTGTGATGTGTGTGACTTGTATGCATGTATGCATGTATGTGTGCACATTTGGGTGTTCAAGGGTACATATTTCTATGAATGCTCATCCACATGTGTGCATGTGAAGCCCTGTGGTTGGCACTGAGTGACTTGGTCATTCACTCTCCACCTTCTACATTGAGGTAAAGTCAATTCCTGACCCTGGAGCTCCCCACCGCAGCTAGTCTGGCTAATCAGCTTGTCCCAGAGGTCTCCTATCTGTACCTCCTGCATGCTGAGATTGCAGGCTGGCACCTTGCCCACTGGGTTTTATATGGGTTCCTGAAGATTAGAAGTCTGATCCTTATCCGGGCAGTAAAATCTAGTGCCCTTGATCCCAGGACTTGGGAGGCAGGGACAGGTGAATCTCTAAATTTAATGCCAGCCTGGTCTACAGAGTGAGTTCCAGGACAGGTAAAACTATACAGAGCATTCCTGTCTCTGGGGAGAAGTGGGGAAAGAGTCTAAACCTCATAATGGTGTACCTGATGAACTGTCTCTCCAAGCCCTTTTCTGAATTTGTTTAGTCAATGGTCAGTTTATTCCAAAGCTGTGGGATCCATGAATCCATGAGGCCAATTGCACTACCAGTTATATATGTGTAATACACATATAAACACACACAATTTCTTGGTATAAAAATTCCACACCGGGCTTGGTGGCAAACACCTTTAACCCCATGTCTTGGGAGAAAGAGGCAGGCAGAATTCTGTAAATTCAAGGCCACCGTTTTCAACAAATGGTGCTGGCACAACTGGCGGCTATCATGTAGAAGAATGAGAATCGATCCATTCTTATCTCCTTGTACAAAGCTCAAGTCTA
>NW_018391975.1:0-2344 GCF_900095145.1 Mus pahari | reverse complement strand
TCTCCACCTAGGACGTGTAGCTCCCTGGTTGGCTGCTCACTATCGGCCCAGATGACGCCACGGGACAGGCAGGGCGCAAGGGATGGAAATTTACCTGGCACATGCGCAGACCTCTTGTTTACCAGTTAGAACACCAGATGCCAGCACCATCTTGCCATGGCGATTGTGAGGACGACTCCCAACAATTTTCCCCTTACTGCTTTTAATATTCTTCCTTTGTTTTGTGCATTTGGTGTTTTGACTACTATGTGTGGAGGAATTTCTTTTCTAGTCCAGTCTATTTGGAGTTCTGTAGGCTTCTTGCATGTTTATGTGCATCTCTTTCTTTATGTTAGGGAAGTTTTCTTCTATAATTTTGTTGAAGATATTTGCTGGCCCTTTGAGTTGGGAATCTTCACTCTCTTCTATACCTATTATCCTTAGGTTTTGTCTTCTCATTGTGTCCTGAATTTCCTGGATGTTTTGGGTTAGGATCTTTTTGCATTTTGCATTTTCTTTTACTGTTGTGTCAATGTTTTCTATGGTATCTTCTGTGCCTGGTATTCTCTTGTCTATCTCTAGTATTGTTGGTGATGCTTGCATCTATGACTCCTTATCTCTTTCCTAGGTTTTCTATCTCCAGTGTTGTCTCCTTTTGTGATTTATTTATTGTTTCTATTTTCATTTTTAGATCATGGATGGTTTTGTTCATTTCCTTCACCTGTTTGATTGTGTTTTCCTGTAATTCTTTAAGGGATTTTTGTGTTTCCTCTTTAAGGGCTTCTACCTGTTTATCTGTGTTCTCCTGTATTTTTTTAAGGGCGTTATTCATGTTCTTAAAATCCTCTATCACCATCATGAGAAGTGATCTTAGATCTGATTCTTGCTTTTCTGGTGTGATGGTGTATCCAGGACTTGCTATCATTGGAGAATTGGGTTCTGATGATGCCAAGTAACCCTGGTTTCTGTTGCCTATGTTCTTATGCTAGCCTCTTGCATCTGATTATCTCTAGTGCTACATACTCTTGATATATCTGACTGGAGCCTGTCCTTCCTGTGATCCTGGTTGTGTCAGAACTCCTCAGAGTTCAGCTGTCTCTTTGATCATGTGATTCTGTGATCTTGTGATCCTGAGAATCAAGCTGCCTCTGGGTCCCTGAGATCCTGGTATGACCAAGCTACAGGGATCCTTTGATCCTCTGATCCTGTGGACCTGGGCATGTTAGAGCACCTGGGAGTGGAGCTCTTTCTGGTTTTTTTGGGACTGGCTTTGGAGTTAGCACCCAAGGTCTTCTCAAGGCACCTCTGATCCTATGATCCTGGGCATGTTAGAGCACCTGGGATTGGATTTTCCTCTGGGTGTTTGGGACTGGTTGTGGAGTTTGAGCGACTGGTCTGGCAGTGTTCCTGGGTCCTGCTGCTCCCAGTTACTTCCAATGTTGGTGCAGGTGTTGTGTCTGCCTCATCTCTAATCCTATGATCACAGGAGTGTTAGAGCACCTGGGATTGGATCTTCCTCTTGGTGTTGTGTGACTGTCCGCACAAGCTGCATCATAAACTCCTAGTCTATAGCTCACATTTGGATTGAATCTTGCTGGAACACATTCCTTGAAAAAAATAATGTGTCTACTATAACACATAACTCAGAGTTTATTTATTGCCTTAGAAATACTGTGATTGCCCTGCCACAGTGTTCCATACCTAAATACTGCTAGGAGAGAGCTGGGCTCCCAGGAGTACTGACTTACCTGTGATCATAGGTAAGACCACCACTTCTGCTCACTTCTGGCCCAAGAGGGACCTGCCAAGAGCCATCAGACACAGGAATCAAGGAGCAACCAGGGCCAGGATCCTTCTGGTTTCCATCTGCACCCTGTGCCATAGCTCTCCATACCCAAATTCCTCCCAGAGAGAAATGGTCTCCCATGAGTACTGACACACAAGCTTGCAGGAGGGACAAGCCACAGTCAGAGACAGCAAGACCAGCTAACATCAGGCATAACCAGATGGCAAGAGGCAAGGGCAAGAACATAGGCAATAGAAACCAAGGATACTTGGCATTACCAGAAACAAATTTTCCCACCACAGAGAACTCTGGATACACCAAATACAACAGCAAAGCTAGACTCTGATTTAAAATCACATCTCCTGATGCTGAAAGATGGCATTAAGAAGGGGGATACAACAACAATATGAGCTAACCAGTACCCCCTAAGCTCGTGTCTCTAGCTGCATATGTAGCAGAAGATGGCCTAATGGGCCATCACTGGGAAGAGAGGTCCCTTGGTCTTGCAAACCTTATATGACCCAGCACAAGGGAAGGCCTGGGCCAAGTAGTGGGAGTGGGTGGGTAGGGGAGCAGGGG
>NW_018391974.1:0-2922 GCF_900095145.1 Mus pahari | reverse complement strand
TAATCAGTTGCAGAAAGGAGGATTATAAAGTAATATGAAAGCTCTTGTCTTATTTTGCTAACGAAAACATTTTTCTTTCTTCCAACATCAATTTGTATTTAAGTTGAGACACTAAAAGGATGTTCCCAAGGAACATTGCCCCATTGTAAATTTGCAAAATGTGTTTGCGATTGTATGGATAGTTATATCATGTTAGGCCTATTTACAAACTTGTTATTGTTTCATGTGAACATGAGATATTATTTGTGTCAAGTTGACAAGGGGTGGATTGTAGTGGCTATTCCTTGTTGTCAACTTGANTATATTTGGAATGAACTACAATCCAGAATTGGAAGGCTAACCAGTGACCCTAATCTGGAGGCTGGGAGATAGAAATTTCTGATCTAGATCTTGGGGCACAGTGGCTATGGATTCCAGAATATTAAGACAGAGAGATCTCCTTAGATGTGGTAGCACACACCTTTAACCTGGGCTACACCTTCTGCTGGAAACCATATAAGGACATTGGAAGAAGGGAATCTAGCTCTCGCTCTTTCGCCTTCTTGCTGCGTGGGACTCAGCAAATGCTAGATCCTTGGTCTTCCATTCACAGCTACTACTGAACCATTGTTGGGATTTGGACTGCAGATTATAAGTCATCAATAAATTCCTTTACTATATAGAGCATATCTATAAGTTCTGTGACTCTAGAGAACCCTGACTAATACAAATCCATTTTCTCTGTTTGCCACTGCCCATTACCTCCAACCTGGGGAGACAAATCATTCCTAGGGACTTGTAGCTTTTTGTATCATAACAACATTAAAAATATTTATTTTTAATCAAAAATGTATGCATGTAATTTAAAAGTCATATACATCTAGAAAGCTCATGAGAATATACTACCTGTCCCTTACTTCTCCTCCTTCCTGGTCCCCATGTCCAGTTACTGCTCCTCTCCCTTGTATGACAATATTTGCCTACATTGAAATTTGGGAGGAGTGCCTAGGGAGGCCTAGAGATTTAATTCAGAGCACCATGGGTGCCAGGCTAGTATTTACCACTGAGCCACAGACACAGCCCTATTGCAATGTCTTGAGTTTTCCAAACTACATATATGATGCATTGTCTCCTCCTAATGTTGAGGTTTTCCTCTGATTTACCCACATTCACATCTGGGGTTCTACATCGGTCTGTATTCTCAGCTAGATGTTGGGGGAGGCTACTTCTCCTCACTCCAGAGCTTGTCTCTATCAGTCCATGTGACGTCTTCTGTATCTTCTGTCCTGTTACTCATCATCTCCTTGGAACCCTAGAGGTACCATCTACTGAACTCAGCAGCCTCAGAGGATCTGAGATAGGACATGAAGCATCTGTCTTTCTGAGTCTGGGTTACCTCATTCAGGATTAATATTTCCAGTACACCCATTTTCCTGAAAGTTTCAGAGTTTCACACATCTTTGCAGGTGAATAAAATTCCATTGTGTTATGGCCACATTGTCACTCTCCATTCATTAAGACGTACATCTATGTCCCTTTACATATACAAATATTTGTTTGATGAAGCTGAGTGTACCCATCCTTGGTGGAAATATGTCTTGGTTAGTGTTTCCATTGCTGTGACGAGACACCATGCCCAAGGCAACTCTTATAAAGGCACAATATTTACCTAGTGCTGGCTTACAGATTCAAAGGTTTAGTCCACTAACATAATAGCAGGAATAACCAGGATAATGGTAGCAACCAGGCAGACATGGAGTTGAAGGAGCCTAAAGTTCTACAACTTGTTCCAAAGGCAGCCAAGAGAAAACTATATTCCAGGCAGCTAGGAGGAGAGTCTCAAAGCCCACACACAGTGAACCATTTCCTCCAACAGGGCCACACCTACTCCAACAAGGGCACAGCTCCTAATAGCATCAATCCCCGGGACAAGCATATTCAAACTACCACATATATTTAGGAATATAATGTCTTTGTGTTGGATTGTTCTCTTGATCTATGTGAGCTGACATTCTTTCTTCTGATTATTTTTGAAGTCTATTTTATTAGATTTTACTATGGCAACTCATGTCTGTCTACTTCTCTTTTGCCTGACTTGCATCCTAAGAAAGGTTTCTATCTTTGCTGGTTAAGGTATGTTCCTTGGAGACAGGAAATTGGTCTTTTTGTGTTTGTTTGTTTGTGTTTTTTTATGTTTCTTTTTTTTTTAAATTTTTTATTAGGTATTTATTTCATTTTCATTTCAAATGCTATTCTTAAAGTTCCCTGTACCCTCCTCCCTGCCCTGCTCTCCTACCCACCCACTCCCACTTCTTGGCCCTGGTGTTCCCCTGTACTGGGGCATATAAAGTTTGCAAGACCAACAGGCCTCTCTTCCCAATGATGGCCGACTCAGTCAAGTATTTGAGATGTTTTGTCAATGGGCCTCTCTTCCCAATGGTGGCTGACTCAGTCAAGTATTTGAGATGTTTTGTCATCAAATTAATGTTACCCATGTTACTGAGACTTTATAATTCTCAAAGACAAGGTATTGTGAAACTTTAAAAACTATATCTTCTTATAAATCAAAGAAGGGGAGGAATTATATCCTCATGTACATTATTCAAATCACATTTTTATTTTTAAAATTTTAAAATTTAGATGCCAAAATTGCTGAGTGAGTGCCTTATGGTATTCTACAACCAGGCATACTTAGGCCTAAGTGAAGTGAAAGGATCCCCTTACTGGCACATGGCATGATCCTGTTCAGTTACTTAATGTGGGGAAGAGGAGGCATGGTTGGTGTTTTCTCCACAGAATGCTGCAGGAGCATGCCAGCTTCCAGAGTGATTCATGTGACAGGCTGACCTGGGAGTGTAGGACCCCCATTTTCGGGGACCCCCGAAGTCACGGGAGTCAGGATTTCCCAGGAAACACGAGAGGCCTTCTTGTTGTAAAAGCATG
>NW_018391973.1:0-2640 GCF_900095145.1 Mus pahari | reverse complement strand
AAATATGGACCTGTTTACCACAAGCTTCATAGCCAACAGGTGCCATCTATAAGGTAAGGCTTCGGGTAGCCCAGGGGAGGGGCCGTGGCCTCCTACATCCAGGGCTCACTGTGGTGGGAGAACTGGGTTCTGATGATGTCAAGTAGCCTTGGTTTCTGTTGCTTATGCTCTTGCCTTTACCTCTTGACATTTAGTTATCTGTGGTGTTAGCTGGTCTTGCTGTCTCTGACTGTGGCTTGTTCCTCCTGTAAACCTGTGTGAACCAGCTCTCTCCCAGAAGGATTTGAGTACAGAGAACTGTGGCACAGGGGCAACTCCAGGCGCAGATGGAAACAGGAAGGATCCTGTCCCAGGCAGCTTCTCTGTTCCTGCCCTGATTTTTCTGGGTTGGTTCCTTTTGTGCCAGGAATTTGAGCAGAAATGGTGATCTCACCTGTGCTCTCAGGGTGTGTCAGCACTCCTGGGAGACCAGCTCTCTCCTGGCTGGATTTGGGTATGGAGAGCTGTGGTACAGGGTCAGCTCCAGGCTGCAGACCAATGACTATTCTTAAAACCAACTGATCTTGTAAAATTTGCTGTGCTTAAAAGATAATATTTCATAAGTCTAACTCTATTTCTGCTTTTGTAACCAACCCTGCTTACTCTGCTTAATGACTATGATAACCTCAGGACACATATGTTGAAATTAGAATCTGCCTACCCATATGCAAAATGCATGTAATCTTGTAGTTTTTGACTTGTAGGGCTGTTATGGCTAGAAGCTGCATTTTGCGAACGCTGTAGATTGCAGACCTGGTGCCATGAGTATCTCATAGCATAATTTAATAAAACCTCTTCTTATTCAAATGTATTCATATTCATGATGAATCTCTGATCGAACCCAGACCCCTTAACATGTTCTGAAGAAGAATCTGATCTGTCAACATTCTTATGCATGTTTAAAATGAAAATGAGAATAAAAAGGCAGATTGAAATACAAAATGCACAAGCCAGGGAGACTGGCAAGGTTAGTGTTACTGTTAAAACTTGTGCTTGAAACTGTCATTGTTGGGGAAATCTATGTCCTGGAAACACCTGAGATATACAGAAGTAAGAATATGGTACCCTATGGCAAGACCCCACCTAGCTAAACTTCTGTATTATAAAAACAAAGTGCCTAAGGACATTAGTGNTGCTATAAAGCAACCATAGATAAAGCATTTTAAACAAGTAAAGCTAACTTAGAAAGTAAAAACAAAACTTATGGTTTGAGTATTAAAGGGGCTCCAGGAAGTGAAATGGAGCTGAATTCAGTGTTCTAGGAGATAGGAGGTTAAGGGAGTAGAACTTGGGGGCAAGATTCTACCCAGATGAATTTAAATCCAGGCATGGTGGTACACACCTTTAATCCCAGGAGACAGGAATGCAGATCTCCGAGTTCCTGGTCAATCTATAGAGCAAGATTCAGGACAGCCATTCTTAGGCAATGAAGCAGGTAGAAAACAGAGAGCTGGTGATAATGTAACAAACAAGGGGGCCATGTTCAGTTACTGTAAGCAGCAGAATTTGGAAGCTTTGGCCTTGTGGCTCTGGCTTTAGAGTGAAAAATAAAAGGAAAATAAAGAAAAATCAATTACTGGGACAATTGATTCTGGATTGATGGACCTAAGACTCTAGCTGTATATGTAGCAGAAGAAGGCCTAATTGCCCATCACTGGGAATAGAGGCCCCTTGGTCTTGCAAACTTTGTATGACCCAGCACAAGGCAAGGCCTGGGCCAAGTAGTGGGAGTGGGTGGGTAGGGGAGCAGAGGTGGGGGGGAGGGGTATAGGAAATTTTCGGGATAGCATTTGAAATGTAAATAAAGAAAATAATAATAAAATAAGTGAAAAAAGAGAAGAGACCAGCATTACTTGTGAGTGGGACTGCCCGCAGCCACACTCGAACTGGTTTTGTCCTGGAGGGCTGACTGGGGCTGAAATGTAAAAAGACTGCGAAAGGAAATGAGGCTAAGACATCATTCTGATCGAAGCCCAAGGTTTAATGAAAAACTCAATTTTTATAGCGTGGGAAAAACCCCTGCCCCCAGCCCCAGTCTTTGAAAGCATAGGTGAGAGTCTGTAGGCAGACCCAAAGGATGTTGTCTCTGGAACATCTAAAAGTCCTCTCAGCAGGCGGTGGAGACGCTTTGAAGGACAGTGACCAGTGTAAACAGTAGAGCAGCCTTGGCAGATCTGAATATTACCACTTCAGGTGGTTTTAGTGACTGCAGAGAGCTGGGAGGTCCCAACAATTACTGAGGTAAAATCTTCTGGGAAGTGTTTTCAGAGAGCAAAAAGAATCTGTGTTCCAGATATATCCAAAGTTGTAGCTCATGCTGTAGTCATCTTTGGTATAAGAGTGACCCATGTGGTACTGGTTTTAAAACATTTTTTTACTTATTTATTATATGTAAATACACTGTAATTGTCTTCCGAAATCCCAGAAGAGGGCATCGGAACTCATCACAGATGGTTGTGAGCCACCATGTGGTTGCTGGGATCTGAACACTGGACCTTCGGAAGATCAGTCAGTGCTCTTAACCGCTGAGCCATCTCTCCAGCCCTGGTACTGGTTTTGAATGCATGAAGGGGTCATGAAGAACAACTGAGGCTTGGTACT
>NW_018391972.1:0-2988 GCF_900095145.1 Mus pahari | reverse complement strand
GCAGTGGCGCCAAGGACCCTAGATGAATCACTAAATGTATTAGACTTGCAAATAACTCTTCCCAATTATTTCTCTCACTGTATACCTTTGATCACTCCCTCAACCCCTCTCCCAATTATATTTAACCTGAGCATCTCCCCTTAGTAAGAGAGACTATGACAAACATGCATGGTCTCCATCTCTTTCTTTATTCCCATTTCTCTCTAGGTTTGTGATCCCCCTCAAGGACCATGGAATAAAGTGTCCCGTGGGCCGGGGCAGGTGCTCACTATATACCCTCATTTGCATGCTCTGGGCTTAAGCTGTGACTCATCATCTGTGCTGTTTGAGCATGTGCACAACAGTTGTCAGTTAGTTGGCCTAACTGACAACAAGCCCCTTCAGCCTCAGGCGCCATCTTGTCATGGCAAATGTGGCTTCCCACAGTAGTCCTTGAATTTTATATTCATTATAATTTAGGGACTTGAAAAGACAGTCCTGATATATAAAATTGGAAAAACAAGTAATAGACTGGTAACTATTGTAACATGTTATACTAGAAGCTTATACTACTCAATTATAAGAAATATGAAAAAATACCAAGAATAACTGCTATATAACTGAATGGTAAGTTCTGAAATGAATAAAATTTGCTTTTGTTTTTACTTAACCAGTTGCTTATATTTCTTCAAGTGAGGGAAAAAAAGATGAGGGAGGGAGGCAGGAAGAAATGACAGAGAGAAAAGACTGCTTGGCGAGAATAGATGCTGATGCTGTTGTAGTGTACCTGAAGTGACAAATCATTTATTTTCTTCAATGAGTATTCAGAAAAAAATAAGAGGCACCAATCATCCTCTTTCCCATGTGTGATTAAGCTAACACTGAATCTTACGAAATATTTGACAAGTCTAAATTGGAGGTAGCTTGACCTGGGAAGAATAACCATGAGGTAATAAACTGTAGCTCATTCCTTTCACTCACAGTTCCTGGTGAATGGCCCCTTTTCCTGGACTTCCACACATTCTTTAACTTCCCTCACTAGGCTCATTTTCCTGTCCAAGAATTGGCCTTTTCCCTGTTAATTTTATTTAATCCTTTTTTTATATATAACATATACTATCATGATTCCCTTCCCCCAACTTCCCCAGATTCTCCCCCACACCCATTCATCTTCATGTTTTTCTCTCACTCTCAAAAAATAAAATAAAAATAGAAAAGCCAAAACAAAGACAAAGAAAACAAAAGAAAAATTGCAAACAAAACATAATAAAAATCCCACAAAATAACACATGGAATACTTTTTGCATTGGCTATCTATCCCTGGCTATGGGGCCTGCTCTAGACTGTGGTTGATATCATCTATTGGAGGAAAAACGTATTTCTATTTGCTAGTATACATCTGAAAATAGCTTCTTAGGATTCTGCTTCCTCTTCTGCTTTCCACCACTTCCTCTTCTCAGTTCTGGTACCACATTTAGATTGTTTCTTTGTTGTTTTAATGTGTGCCACTAGAGTCTCTGAGTTCATATGTGCATCAGTACTGTTTATGTGTAAGATACTGTTCCCTTGGAGTCATCCTTAGCTTTCACGTAGAACCCTGGGTCTTGAGGAGACAGATTTGATAAAGACATCCATTGAAGAATGACTGTTCTAGAATCTCTCACTGTGTGTACATAGGCTAGTCGTAGGTCTCTGCGTCAATTTCCACCTATGACAAGAAGCATCTTTGATGAGAGCTGAATGAGGCACAGCTCTATAGGTATGGCAACATATCATTAGGATTCATGTTATTGCCATGTTCCTTTAGTAGAATAATAGTCATAGTTTTCTCCTAGGCACATGATCTATTTAGTCTCAGATTCCTGACCCCTTTAGCAGTGTCTGCTATGGGTTCCATCTCTCGGAGTGGGCCTTAAACCCAATCAAAAGTGGTTAGTTACTATAATTTCAGATGATTACTTTTTTGTTTTGTGATCTCTAAGCCTCACAAGATATCTATCAAAGCCTTAACTGGACAAGACAGCCTCCATTTATCCTCCTTAGCTGTTATGATTCCTTCATATTTTGGCACTCAAAGAAATATCATGTGGAGAAAAGGCGGCCTGTAGAAGTGACACAGCAGCTGGGACAGACTCCGTTTTTGGCTCCAGACATCGGGCACCTTGCCCACCAGAGGAGAGGTGTCCGCCCTGGAGGGTTCTCAAAGTCTGAGCTGGTAAGAGAGCCATCTTTGCTCCAGTGTGTGGCCAAGGAGAGGGCAGCCTGCAGAAGTGACACAGCTTCTGGGAAAGATCCCATTTCTGGATCCAGTCATCCAGCACCTTCACACCTGAGGAGGGGTGTCCACCAGGAGGGTTCTCAAGGCCTGAGATGGTAAGAGAGCCATCTTTGCTCTGGTGCACTGCCGGGGAGAGAGCAGCATGCAGAAGTGACACAGCTGCTGGGAAAGACTCCATTTCTGGCTCCAGACATCCTGCACCTTTCCCACCAGAGGAGAGGTGTCTGCCCAGGAGGGTTCTCACAGCCTGAGCTGGTTGGCGAGCCATCTTTGCTACAGTTCGCCTAGGCTCCAATCTGCACTGGCGAGAGTATGGACCACAGAAGCCTCACAGCTTTGGGACAGACAGAAGCAACCTAGCTTCTAGGACAGAACCTGCTTCGGGCTTCAGAAATTTGGGCACCTTCCTCACCAGAGGAAAGGTGGCCACCTGTGAGGGCTCTGTCTGCAAGAGCAGGTGAGAGAGTTATATTGTGTCCAGGGTCCCTCGGTGTCTAGTCTGTGCAGGTGAGTGTGCAAACTGCAGAGGTGACACATCTTCTGGGACAGGTCCTGTTTTGGGCCTATATCTTCAGCCAGGAGGCAGAGCTGAATGCCAGGCTTCTGTACACCTTCCCTGCTAGGCTAGAGGAGAGCTTCCCTGAAGAGAGTAATCTGACCACTGAGACTCAGGAGAGAGCTGGACTCCCAGGACTGCTGACAGAGGCTAACAGAATCACAGGAGGAACAAG
>NW_018391971.1:0-2468 GCF_900095145.1 Mus pahari | reverse complement strand
CTAAAAAATCCTTAAACGCTAAAAATAACGCTAAAGCCTTAAAAGAAAACCAAACCAAAAACCCCTAAAAAAAAAAAATATTAAAATACTTTATACAAAAAAAAAAACTAAAAACTTAATTTAGACACTAAAATTCTAGAACTCTAGAATCCCCCCAAAAATCAAAAGCCTAAGATCTTAACACACACACAAAAAACCTAAATCCTTTTATAAAACCTAAAAAATACCCTGACACCATAAAAAACTGTAAAATCATACAAGAACCCTAAAGCCTTAAACAAAAAAATCCAAAAACCATAGAAAACCATAATATCCTAAAATACCCTAAAATGCTCAATCACTAAAATCTTTTTTTAAAAAACCCAGAAGCATTATGATTTTAAACCCTAGAAAAACTCTAAAACCCTAAAAAAGTCTGTAAAATACCAAAACCTTGAAAAAAAAAACCTGAAACCCTATATAATACCCTAAAACCCTAAAAAAAAATCCTAAAGCCTTAAAAAAAACTCAAAACCATAAAAACACCTAAAATCCTTTAAACAAAAAAAAAGTAAAAAAAAAACCACCAAAATCCAAAAGCTATAAATTCTACAAAAATTCAAAATTCTACAAGACCTCTAGAAGACACAAAAAAAACCCTAAATGAAAATCCTAAAGCACTAAAAAGTCTAAAATCCTTTTTAAAACTCTACAGAATTCCTAAATTTCTAAAAAAAAAGAAAAAAACACTGTAGAACACTTATAAGAAACCTAAAAATTCCTTTAAAAAACCTAAGCCCCTGAAACTAAATAAAAAGGAAAACCCTTAAAAACCCTAAAAAAAAACCTCCTAATGTCCTAAAATGACCTTAAAACAATAAAAAATCTCTAAAGCCTTAAAAACACACAAAAACTCTAAAAAAATCCTAAAATTTTAAAAGTCCCTATAAAAATTACGAAAATACTAAAATAAACTCTAAAGCCTTAAACAAAGCCCAAAACCCTAAAAACAAGCAAACCTAAAATTCTTTAAAACCCTAAAAAATACCATAACCTTTAAAAAAAGACCTCTAGAACCCTGAAAAAAAAAAACCTAAAAAACCTTACAAAACTGTAAGACCCTACCCCTCCCATCAAAAAAAAAAAAAATAGTAAAAGTATAAAAATCTCTAAATTCCTTTGAAAAAAACTATAAAAAATCCTAAAACCCTAAAATACTAAAAGCACTCTAGAAGCCCCGCCCCCCCAAAAAAAACACTAAAAAAAAAATACCTCTAAAAAAAAATTAATCCCAGCCTGATGTGGTTCTGCACACATTTAATCCCAGCACCAGGGATGCAGAGGCAGGCGAATTTCTGAGTTCAAGGCCAGCCTAGTGTACAGAGTGAGTTCTAGGACAGCCAGGCATACACAGAGAAACCCTGTCTCAAAACCAAAAAAAAAAAAAAAAGGAAAAACAAAACAACAACAACATAAGAACCAAAATCACCCTAAAATCCTTAAACCCAAAACACTCTAAAACCTTAAAAATATCCTAAATACTAAAAAATCCCCTGAAACCCTAAAAAAACAAAAAAATTCGAAAAAAACACCTAAAGTCTTAAAAAATGCAAAAACTCTAAAAAAAAAGCCTAAAATTCTTTAAAACCGCTAAAAGAACCCTAAAATCCAAAAAAAAACTAAATTACTTTTTAAAACAAAACTAAACAATCCCTAAAACAATAGAAAAATCTAAAAACTAAAATGCTAAAAATATTCTAGATCCTTAAAAAAAAACCCTAAAAAAAGCTACAAAAAACCCTAAGTTGCTGAAATTCCCCCCAAATCCTAAAACCCTTAAGAAACCCTAAAAAAACCTAAAACCCTAAAAAAAGGACACCCTAAGCCCTTAAAAAAAACCCTAAAGCCTTAAAAAAATGAAAGCCCAAAACACTAAGAAAATGTAGTCTTTAAAGAACAAAAACAAAAAATACTAAAAAAACCTAAAATCCTTTTAAAAGTCTTAAAAAAAACCATAAATTTCAAAAAAAACTTCTAGAACCCTAAAAAACCTTAAAAATAAACGTAAGAACCTGACTCCCTTAAAGGCCTATAACCCTTTTTTAAAAACTTTAAAAACCCTTAAATTCTTAAAAACTAAAAAAACAGTAAAACCCTAAACAAAACCTAAAACCTTAAGACCCTAAAGCCCTAAAAAAAAAACTACCTCAAAGCCCCCAAAAAATCCTAAAAACCCTAAAAAAAAAAACCGCTAAAGCCTTAAATATATGCCAAAACCTTAAAAACAAAACTAAACTAAACAAAAAACCTTTAAAAAATGTAAAATTAAAAAAATAAAAGCTTAAAATCCCTAAAGATAAAAATATTGAATCCTCCCAAACCCTAAAATCTCTAAAATCCTTAAAAAAATAAAAAAACCTAAAACATTAAAAAAAAAACATAAAAATCTAAAAAATAAAAAAACTCTAGAACAATGAAAAAACCTAAAA
>NW_018391970.1:6898-12093 GCF_900095145.1 Mus pahari | reverse complement strand
GCCTCTTGTGAGGCTATGCCAGTGCCTGGCAAATGCCGAAGTGGATGCTCACAGTCAGCTATTGGATGGAACACAGTGTCCCCAATGGAGGAGCTAGAGAAAGTACCCAAGCAACTGAAGGGGGCTTCAACACTGTAGGTGGAACAACAATATGAACTAACCAGTACCCCCTGAGCTTGTGTCTCTAGCTGCATATGTAGCAGAAGATCGCCCAATCGGCCATCACTGGGAAGAGAGGCCCCTTGGTCTTGCAAACTTTATATGACCCAGCACAAGGAAAGGCCTGGGCCATGTAGTAGGAGTGGGTGGGTAGGGGAGCAGTGGTGGGGGGAGGAGTATAACAAACTTTCGGGATAGCATTTGAAATGTAAATAAAGAAAATAATAATAATAAAAAAATAAGGAAAAAATCAAACTAAAAAGCAAAAAAAGCAAATATTTTAAAACTATGAAATAATGGATCAACTTTAAATGAGCAAATCTTACCAAGTTTTTTTTAGTAATAATTGCCAGTTAGTGGTCATATTCTTCAATCAAGATACACAGAAAATGATATTGGCTTATTTATTTATTTATTGATTGATTATTTAGGAATTTTACATCATGCACCCTTATTCCAATCATTTCCAGGCCCCTCCATATGGAGAGCTAACTTCAGATTTTTTTCATACTTTTTGTGAGCTTTCTTTGATAGTCATCAAAGTATATTTAGGCTAGTACTCTTACTGGGTGCTGGAGGTTGGAGTAGTGGTAGTGTTTGTTCATGAAGCATTTCATGTTCCTCTTTCTCAGATGTCCATCTGCAACCAACAATATCACTGCAAAATTACCTTTCTAGAACTTTACAATCTTCAATAACATGGAAGACAATCATGTACATGAATTCTTGTGGAAGCAACAACCATTAAATTAGGCTCTGTCTGCAGCAGACCCAGAGACAAGTTTCTCAGAGATAGCATGGCTCATAGGCATCAATAGGGTTTCAAGATGCAGTACATAACATGGACATTCTCTTAGTCTTTGTTCTTACCATGTGCCATGAACATCAACACAGACTGTGGCTGCAGAAGATCCAAAACATCAGAGCAGTGATTCTGCTCTGGGTTAGCATACTGGTCCCCTGGACACTAGACACACAAATCCATATCTAATGCACAGGTATCTTTAGTGCATCTTTAGTAATTTTATTGACAAAATATTTAAGTGTGGAGTATTAATGTTGACATATAAGAATCAGGTTTGAGGATGGAAGGAGATTACCTCACAAAATAATTACTTCAAATATTTAGTGCTGATTATCTTCATGGGCATTGATACATAAAATTATTATTTTGTTGATTTTACCATATTGATGACATCACTTATCACATTATTACAAAACACAGATTTTTCAGTTCAATATGGATGGTGTGCTGAAATTACTTATATTGGAGAATTCACAGAAATTAAATACATTAAGGAGATTTTTGGTGAGTGAATGTTGAATTCACAGGTGTTTTGGATTCAGTTATTCCTTTGATCTTTCTCCATTATAAGAATGCTGTTCCATGGAGCAGACTGTTTTCTATTGGGAGAAGACCTGTGATAGTTTTTCTAGTTCATATTTGCTATCCTACAAATACTGGCAATGAATCTCACTAAATGGAACCCAGTAGTGTATGTATATATTTGTAAGTGTGTTTATGTAAAAAAGCGACAAAGAGGTTTATGCATTGGAGAGTAATTGTGTTTATGTTGGAATATAAAGAGTGAGTAGGATAGACTAATGTTATAAGAATGTAATGATGATGCCTAAAAACTACAAACATTATTAGATTTTTACTCATCTAACAAAACAGCCTTTGTACGCTTCAAATAATTTGATAAAAAAGTAGTAACTTTATCACTGAAGTTAAAAACTTATTTACATATTTATTTCTAAATATCACTACAACTTGTTTTGACAACAACTGAGAGCAGACAACACTTTCACCTTCCACAATTTCCATGTCTATGAGATCTAGGCTTGGTGAATGTACTCAAGGATGAAGGAGAGATTGATACCCATTATAAAAATAACTATATAAAAGAAGGACTAAAATATCCACCTTTTGATCTTCCTTATTCTTGAGCTTCATGTCATCTGTGAATTGTATCTTGGTTATTCTGATCTCAAGGAGAAGGAAGATCAAATTATGGATACCTTTGATCCTTCTTAGAAGGGATAACAAAATACCCATGGGAGCAAATACCGAGTCAAAGTGTGGAGCTGTGGGAAAGGCCATCCAGAGACTGCCACACCTGGGAATCCATCCCACTTACAGTATCAAAACCCAGACACTATTGCATATGCCAAGAAGAACTTGCTAACAGGAGCCTGATATAGCTGTCTCCTGAGAAGCTCTGCAAGAGTCTGATATATACAAAGGTGGACTCTCACAGCCAACTGTAAACTGATCACAGGTTCTCGTGGAGGTGCTAGGAAAAGGACGGAAAGAACTGAAGGGTGTTGCAACTCCATAGGACAAACAACAATATCCACCAACCAGAGATCCAGGGACCCATGGCTCCAGCCATATATATAGCAGAGCATGGCCTTGTCAAGTATCAATGGGAGGAGTGGACATTGGTCCCATGAAGGCATGATGCCTTTGATGAGTATTAGATTTCCTTCCTTATTCTTTTTGTTTGAAATTAGATTTTATCTGGTATTAGAATGACAACTGCATCTTGTTCCTTCGACCATTTGCTTGGAAAATTGTTTTCCAGCACTTTACTCTTTGTTAGTGCCTGTCTTTGACACTGAGGTGCATTTCCAGTATGTAGCATAGTGCTGGGTTCTGGTGACATATCCAGTCTGTTAGTCCATGCCTTTTTGGAGTGGAGAATTGAGTCCACTGATGTTAAGAGATATTAAGGAATACTGATTGTTGCTTCCTATTATTTTTATGATATTTTTATGTTTGTATGGCTATCTTCTTTTGGGATTGTTGAAAGATTACTTTTTTGCTTTACTAGGTGATAGTTTCATTTTTTGTGTTACCTTTTCCCATCTATTATCCTTTATAGGGCTGGATTTGTTGAAATATATTATGTAAATTTGTTTTTGTCATGGAGTATCTAGGTTATTCCATCTATGGTAATTGAGAGTTTTGTTGAGTATAGAACTCTGTGCTGGCATTTGTGTAACCTTATGGTTTGTATGACATCTGTACAGGATCTTCTAGCTTTCATAGTCTCTGATGAGCAGTCTAGTATAAATCTAATATGTCTGCCTTTATGTTATTTGACATGTTTCCCTTACTACTTTTAATATTCCTTTTTCATTTTGTGCATTTGGTATTTTGACTATTATGTGATGCGAGGAAGTTCTTCTCTGGTCCAGTCTATTTGGACTTCTGTAGGTTTCTTATATATTTATGGGCATCTCATTCTTTCAGTTAGGAAAATTTTCTTCTATAATTTTGTGGAATATATTTACTGGTGCTTTAAGTTAGGAATGTCACTCTCTTCTATAGCTATTATCCTTAGGTTTGGTCATTTCATTGTGACCTGGTTTTCCTGAATATTTTGGGTTAGGAGCTTTTTGCAGTTTGCTTTTACTTTGACTGTTGTGTCAATGTTTTTTATGATATCTTCTGCATCTGAGCTTCTTTCCTCTGTTTTTTGTATTCTGTTGGTGTTATTTGCCTCTATGCCTCCTGCTCTCTTTCCTAGGTTTCCTATCTAAAGGGTTGTCTCCCTTTGTAACTTCATTATTGATTCTATTTCCATTTTTAGATCCTGAAGGGGGTTGTATAAATCCTTCACCTCTTTGGTCGTGGTTTTCTGTAATTTATTCAGGGAATTTTGTTTACTCTTTATGGGCTTCTACATGTTTACCTGTGTTCTCTTGTATTTCTTTAAGGGAGTTATTTAGGAAGTAATTAATATCATCTATCATCATCATGAGATGTGATTTTAAATCTAAGTCTTGCTTTTCTGGTGTGTTGGGGTATCCAGTGCTTGCTATGGTAGGAAAGGTGGGTTCTGATGATGCCATATAGCCTTGGTTACTGTTGCTTACGTACTTGCCTTTAACTCTTGTCATCTGGCTATCTCTCCTGTTGGCTGGTCTTCCTCTCTTGTCCCTCCTGAAAGCCTGTGTGTCAGTATTCCTGGGAGACCAGTTCTCTCTGGGAGAAATTTGGGTATGAACAGCAGAGGCACAAGAACAGCACCAGGCTGCAGACAGATCTTGTACACTGCTTTTCCTTAATTTCTGTGTAGTGATGGCTCAGGGCAAGTCCTTTTTTGGTCAGGAATTTGAACAGAAGTGGCAGGCTTACCTGTGCTCATGGGTATGTCCACACTCCTGGGAGATTAGCTCTCTCTTGTTGGTATTTGTGTATGGAGAGCTATATCACAGGTTAGCTCTGAGTGCTGTAGCACAGGATCAGCTCTGGGCTCAGACCATGAAATTTTTTAATATATGTGAATTAAAGATGATTTTGACCTTTAAAATTCTCTATATTTGTCACAATACTATTGAAGGAAAACATGTGTCTTAATACTACTCTTGGCATCAAGACCTCCCAAACTTATGACATCACATAGGTGACAGCATGACATGCAGAACTGTTGACAAGTCTACAGGCACCATATTCACAGAATCCACTTGGCTCACCTAACACCTTTTCCTGTGTTATGTCATTTTCCATATAAATATTGGGAATGCCCCCCCTCTTTTTCCCCTTATATTTCTGCTGCCACCTTCCCCTCTCTGTGTCTCTCCCAAAAAACCTCTCACGTGTGGAACTGTTTGGGCCCAGTTTGCTATGTTCAGATGCAAGCTGCTATTGTAATACATCATTTTGGTACAGAAACCTGGGAATCAGCAGTAGAATTAAAAGCCACTGTGGAGCGCCATGGTGGGTGGAGCCAAGCAGTCTCTTCTCACTGACCACAGCCCGCAACAGCAGCTGCAGGGAGTGCCGCCCTATGTGCATGGACTATAACCACCACCAGCCTACCTGGCCAGAATTCTTTTATTATTATTTTCTTTATTTACATTTCAAATGCTATCCCGAAAGTTTCCCATACCCCTCCCCCCACCTCTGTTCCCCTACCTACCCACTCCCAGTACTTGGCCCAGGCCTTGCCTTGTGCTAGGTCATATAGAGTTTGGAAGACCAAGGAGCCTCTATTCCCACTGATGGCCGATTAGGTCATCTTCTG